>NW_026281667.1:32500-51982 GCF_023373465.1 Oncorhynchus keta
GTTGGTTTCTGTCTCGTCAGAGGGAAGGGGTTTCACCTGTGTTGGTTTCTGTCTCGTTAGAGGGAAGGGGTTTCACCTGTGTTGGTTTCTGTCTCGTTAGAGGGAAGGGGTTTCACCTGTTGGTTTCTGTCTCGTCAGAGGGAAGGGGTTTCACCTGTTGGTTTCTGTCTCGTTAGAGGGAAGGGGTTTCACCTGTGTTGGTTTCTGTCTCGTTAGAGGGAAGGGGTTTCACCTGTGTTGGTTTCTGTCTCGTCAGAGGGAAGGGGTTTCACCTGTTGGTTTCTGTCTCGTTAGAGGGAAGGGGTTTCACCTGTGTTGGTTTCTGTCTCGTTAGAGGGAAGGGGTTTCACCTGTGTTGGTTTCTGTCTCGTTAGAGGGAAGGGGTTTCACCTGTGTTGGTTTCTGTCTCGTTAGAGGGAAGGGGTTTCACCTGTGTTGGTTTCTGTCTCGTTAGAGGGAAGGGGTTTCACCTGTTGGTTTCTGTCTCGTCAGAGGGAAGGTTTTTCACCTGTGTTGGTTTCTGTCTCGTTAGTTCCCCCTCCTGTTCTGTGTTCCTTGTCGGTGTTAGTTCCCCCTCCTGTTCTGTGTTCCTTGTCGGTGTTAGTTCCCCCTCCTGTTCTGTGTTCCTTGTCGGTGTTAGTTACCCCTCCTGTTCTGTGTTCCTTGTCGGTGTTAGTTCCCCCTCCTGTTCTGTGTTCCTTGTCGGTGTTAGTTACCCCTCCTGTTCTGTGTTCCTTGTCGGTGTTAGTTACCCCTCCTGTTCTGTGTTCCTTGTCGGTGTTAGTTACCCCTCCTGTTCTGTGTTCCTTGTCGGTGTTAGTTCACCCTCCTGTTTCAGAGTCATTATTTGGGTTTTCTTGCTGGGTAATGTAACAACACACAAATTGTCACTTTGATCTCTCTCCGGTCCCTCACTGACACTGTGGATTTGTGCCCATGTGTTTGTTTTTCTGTCTCTCTCTCTCTGTCTGTCTCTCTGTCTGTCTCTCTCTCTCGCTCTCTGTCGCTGTCTCTCTCTCGCTCTCTGTCGCTGTCTCTCTCTCTCTCGCTCTCTGTCGCTGTCTCTCTCTCTCTCTCTCGCTCTCTGTCGCTGTCTCTCTCTCTCGCTCTCTGTCGCTGCCTCTCTCTCTCTTGCTCGCTGTCGCTGTCTCTCTCTCTCGCTCTCTGTCTCTCGCTCTCTGTCGCTGTCTCTCTCTCTCTCTCTCGCTGTCGCTGTCTCTCTCTCTCGCTCTCTGTCTCTCGCTCTCTGTCGCTGTCTCTCTCTCTCTCGCTCTCTCTCTCGCTCTCTGTCTATCGCTCTCTCTGTCTGTCTCTCTGTCTATCGCTCTCTCTGTCTGTCTCTCTGTCACTGTCTCTCTGTCACTGTCTCTCTGTCTGTCTCTCTGTCTGTCTCTCTGTCACTGTCTCTCTGTCGCTGTCTGTCTGTCTCTCTCTCTCTCGCTCTCTGTCTATCGCTCTCTCTGTCTGTCTCTCTGTCACTGTCTCTCTGTTGCTGTCTGTCTGTCTCTCGCTCTCTCGCTCTCTGTCTATCGCTCTCTGTCTATCGCTCTCTCTGTCTGTCTCTCTGTCACTGTCTCTCTGTCGCTGTCTGTCTGTCTGTCTCTCTCTCGCTCTCTGTCTATCGCTCTCTCTGTCTGTCTCTCTGTCACTGTCTCTCTGTCGCTGTCTGTCTGTCTGTCTCTCTCTCGCTCTCTGTCTATCGCTCTCTCTGTCTGTCTCTCTGTCACTGTCTCTCTGTTGCTGACTGTCTGTCTCTCGCTCTCTGTCTGTCTGCTCTCTCGCTCTCTGTCTATCGCTCTCTGTCTATCGCTCTCTCTGTCTGTCTCTCTGTCACTGTCTCTCTGTCGCTGTCTGTCTGTCTGTCTCTCTCTCGCTCTCTGTCTATCGCTCTCTGTCTATCGCTCTCTGTCTATCGCTCTCTCTGTCTGTCTCTCTGTCACTGTCTCTCTGTTGCTGTCTGTCTGTCTCTCTGCCTGTCTAGGTGACAGACCGTCTTATCTCAGAGCGTCTGAAGAAGACTCCAGATGGTTTCAGTCGTACTGATGTCCAGCTGGCTGTAGTACCTGTTCTCACTGCTATCACATCATACCACAACTACCTAGAACAGGCCAGACAGGTACACATACAAAAACACACACACACACTCTGAAATAGGCATCGAAAACATTGTTTTGATAAAGGCGAAGAGCATATTTTCATTGGAAGCATTAGTCTTAGTTACATTTTGAACAAAAGCTTGCCCACCAAGTTTAAGTTCACGAACAGACGGCAACACATTAACACATTAACACATTGAAACATTGAAACATTGAAACATTGAAACATTAACACATTAACACATTGAAACATTGAAACATTGAAACATTGACACATTGACACATTGAAACATTGACACCTGCCAGTTGCAGGTAACTTGGTTAAAAGGGGAAGAATGTCATCTCTCTCCTGCTGTTAACTGTCTCAATGCCCAATAATGAGGGAATAAATGCTGAGGCCTTAGCATGTTCATGAGTTTTCTGTGATGGAGACGTTAGCATGTTCATGAGTTTTCTGTGATGGAGACGTTAGCATGTTCATGAGTTTTCTGTGATAGAGACGTTAGCATGTTGATGAGTTTTCTGTGATGGAGACGTTAGCATGTTGATGAGTTTTCTGTGATAGAGACGTTAGCATGTTGATGAGTTTTCTGTGATAGAGACGTTAGCATGTTCATGAGTTTTCTGTGATAGAGACGTTAGCATGTTCATGAGTTTTCTGTGATAGAGACGTTAGCATGTTCATGAGTTTTCTGTGATAGAGACGTTAGCATGTTCATGAGTTTTCTGTGATAGAGACGTTAGCACGTTGATGAGTTTTCTGTGATAGAGACGTTAGCACGTTGATGAGTTTTCTGTGATAGAGACGTTAGCACGTTGATGAGTTTTCTGTGATAGAGACGTTAGCACGTTGATGAGTTTTCTGTGATAGAGACGTTAGCACGTTGATGAGTTTTCTGTGATAGAGACGTTAGCACGTTGATGAGTTTTCTGTGATAGAGACGTTAGCACGTTGATGAGTTTTCTGTGATGGAGACGTTAGCATGTTGATGAGTTTTCTGTGATGGAGACGTTAGCATGTTGATGAGTTTTCTGTGATGGAGACGTTAGCACGTTGATGAGTTTTCTGTGATAGAGACGTTAGCGTGTTGATGAGTTTTCTGTGATAGAGACGTTAGCACGTTCATGAGTTTTCTGTGATAGAGACGTTAGCACGTTGATGAGTTTTCTGTGATGGAGACGTTAGCGTGTTCATGAGTTTTCTGTGATGGAGACGTTAGCGTGTTCATGAGTTTTCTGTGATAGAGACGTTAGCGTGTTCATGAGTTTTCTGTGATAGAGACGTTAGCGTGTTCATGAGTTTTCTGTGATAGAGACGTTAGCGTGTTCATGAGTTTTCTGTGATAGAGACGTTAGCGTGTTCATGAGTTTTCTGTGATAGAGACGTTAGCGTGTTCATGAGTTTTCTGTGATAGAGACGTTAGCGTGTTCATGAGTTTTCTGTGATAGAGACGTTAGCGTGTTCATGAGTTTTCTGTGATAGAGACGTTAGCGTGTTCATGAGTTTTCTGTGATAGAGCACGTTTGAGTTTTCTGTGATGTTCGTTGATGAGTTTTTTTCTGTGATAGATGGAGACGTTAGCACGTTGATGAGTTTTCTGTGATGGAGACGTTAGCACGTTGATGAGTTTTCTGTGATGGAGACGTTAGCACGTTGATGAGTTTTCTGTGATGGAGACGTTAGCACGTTGATGAGTTTTCTGTGATGGAGACGTTAGCACGTTCATGAGTTTTCTGTGATAGAGACGTTAGCACGTTGATGAGTTTTCTGTGATAGAGACGTTAGCACGTTGATGAGTTTTCTGTGATAGAGACGTTAGCACGTTGATGAGTTTTCTGTGATAGAGACGTTAGCACGTTGATGAGTTTTCTGTGATAGAGACGTTAGCACGTTGATGAGTTTTCTGTGATAGAGACGTTAGCACGTTGATGAGTTTTCTGTGATGGAGACGTTAGCACGTTGATGAGTTTTCTGTGATAGAGACGTTAGCACGTTGATGAGTTTTCTGTGATGGAGACGTTAGCACGTTGATGAGTTTTCTGTGATGGAGACGTTAGCACGTTGATGAGTTTTCTGTGATGGAGACGTTAGCACGTTGATGAGTTTTCTGTGATGGAGACGTTAGCACGTTGATGAGTTTTCTGTGATGGAGACGTTAGCACGTTGATGAGTTTTCTGTGATAGCATGTTGATGAGAGACGTTAGCACGTTGATGAGTTTTCTGTGATAGAGACGTTAGCACGTTGATGAGTTTTCTGTGATAGAGACGTTAGCACGTTGATGAGTTTTCTGTGATAGAGACGTTAGCACGTTGATGAGTTTTCTGTGATAGAGACGTTAGCACGTTGATGAGTTTTCTGTGATAGAGACGTTAGCACGTTGATGAGTTTTCTGTGATAGAGACGTTAGCACGTTGATGAGTTTTCTGTGATGGAGACGTTAGCACGTTGATGAGTTTTCTGTGATGGAGACGTTAGCACGTTGATGAGTTTTCTGTGATGGAGACGTTAGCATGTTGATGAGTTTTCTGTGATAGAGACGTTAGCACGTTGATGAGTTTTCTGTGATGGAGACGTTAGCACGTTGATGAGTTTTCTGTGATGGAGACGTTAGCACGTTGATGAGTTTTCTGTGATAGAGACGTTAGCACGTTGATGAGTTTTCTGTGATAGAGACGTTAGCACGTTGATGAGTTTTCTGTGATAGAGACGTTAGCACGTTGATGAGTTTTCTGTGATGGAGACGTTAGCACGTTGATGAGTTTTCTTGGTCTATTCAATGTAGCTTTTTTTTAGGTTGCTAAACATGTTTTAAATCACTAGATACTATGGCTGGTAAAAAGTGACCCCATGTTTGAGTGAAAGACAATTCCATTGATGGCATCTGCGACTGTAGGCCTAAGTAGAAAATAAAACATTTGGGCAAGTGACCATAATCCTCAGGTAAAAACAGCTTGTGCCTTTTTGAGAGTTTCATCTCAATATCTGATCATAACATCATCGTTGTTCTCTTCTGTCTTTCCACCTTCATCTCTCAGAGGGAGTTGGTTCAGTGTCTGGAAGCAGGGCTGATATACCGCTGTGCCAAGCAGTGTGTGGTTGCCCTGACAATGTGCACCGTGGAGATGCCTGACATCATGATTAAACTCCTCCCCGCACTCATCGTCAAGCTGACTCACATCTCGGCAACCGTCGCCATGGCGTCGCCCATGCTGGAATTCCTGTCCAGTGAGAACACACCTTAGTTTACACGCCCTGATAGATGGAAGCCAATCAGAGAACAGGATCTGTTTATACAGGAAGCTAGATCAGCCAATGAATGTGTGAATGATTCTTTGTATTTCACTTCCTAGTTCATGTTAGATGATGTTTACATATGAAACACACCTAATATACCTCACACAGTCATGTTATATACTTTAGTGTCTTTACAGGGAAGATGGTTCAGTTGTAGAGTTCAGTGACCCCATTACATCCTTACCTGTTGATGATGGTGCCACATGGCAAGGTTAGATTATGTCATGCTAACTGTGTGTGTGTGTGTGTGTGTGTGTGTGTGGTGTAGCTCTGGTGCGGCTGCCACATCTCTATGCTTACTTTGTAGCAGAGCAGTACGTCAGTGTGTTCGCCATCTCCCTGCCCTACACCAACCCCTCCAAGTGAGTACCGGATACACACACGTGTAACAAATGTACACACGTTCACACACACGCTCTCTCACTCTGTTTCTCTCTGTTTCTCTCTCACTCTGTTTCTCTCTGTTTCTCTCTCACTCTGTTTCTCTCTGTTTCTCTCTCACTCTGTTTCTCTCTCACTCTGTTTCTCTCTGTTTCTCTCTCTACCTCTCTCTCTGTTTCTCTCTCTCCCTCTCTCTCTCTCTCTCGGTTTCTCTCTCTACCTCTCTCTCTCTCTCGGTTTCTCTCTCTACCTCTCTCTCTCTCGGTTTCTCTCTCTACCTCTCTCTCTCTCAGGTTTAACCAGTACATTGTGTCTCTCCAGGTTTAACCAGTACATTGTGTCTCTCCAGGTTTAACTAGTACATTGTGTCTCTCCAGGTTTAACTAGTACATTGTGTCTCTCCAGGTTTAACTAGTACATTGTGTCTCTCCAGGTTTAACTAGTACATTGTGTCTCTCCAGGTTTAACTAGTACATTGTGTCTCTCCAGGTTTTAACCAGTACATTGTGTCTCTCCAGGTTTTAACCAGTACATTGTGTCTCTCCAGGTTTAACTAGTACATTGTGTCTCTCCAGGTTTTAACCAGTACATTGTGTCTCTCCAGGTTTAACCAGTACATTGTGTCTCTCCAGGTTTAACTAGTACATTGTGTCTCTCCAGGTTTTAACCAGTACATTGTGTCTCTCCAGGTTTAACCAGTACATTGTGTCTCTCCAGGTTTAACCAGTACATTGTGTCTCTCCAGGTTTAACTAGTACATTGTGTCTCTCCAGGTTTAACTAGTACATTGTGTCTCTCCAGGTTTTAACCAGTACATTGTGTCTCTCCAGGTTTAACCAGTACATTGTGTCTCTCCAGGTTTAACTAGTACATTGTGTCTCTCTCCAGGTTTAACTAGTACATTGTGTCTCTCCAGGTTTAACTAGTACATTGTGTCTCTCCAGGTTTAACTAGTACATTGTGTCTCTCCAGGTTTAACTAGTACATTGTGTCTCTCCAGGTTTAACCAGTACATTGTGTCTCTCCAGGTTTAACTAGTACATTGTGTCTCTCCAGGTTTAACTAGTACATTGTGTCTCTCCAGGTTTTAACCAGTACATTGTGTCTCTCCAGGTTTAACTAGTACATTTGTGTCTCTCTCTCCAGGTTTTAACTAGTACATTGTGTCTCTCTCCAGGTTTTAACTAGTACATTGTGTCTCTCCAGGTTTTAACCAGTACATTGTGTCTCTCCAGGTTTAACCAGTACATTGTGTCTCTCCAGGTTTAACCAGTACATTGTCTCTCTCCAGGTTTAACCAGTACATTGTGTCTCTCCAGGTTTAACCAGTACATTGTGTCTCTCCAGGTTTAACCAGTACATTGTGTCTCTCCAGGTTTAACCAGTACATTGTGTCTCTCCAGGTTTAACCAGTACATTGTGTCTCTCCAGGTTTAACCAGTACATTGTGTCTCTCCAGGTTTAACCAGTACATTGTGTCTCTCCAGGTTTAACCAGTACATTGTGTCTCTCCAGGTTTAACCAGTACATTGTCTCTCTCCAGGTTTAACCAGTACATTGTCTCTCTCCAGGTTTAACCAGTACATTGTGTCTCTCCAGGTTTAACCAGTACATTGTGTCTCTCCAGGTTTAACCAGTACATTGTGTCTCTCCAGGTTTAACCAGTACATTGTGTCTCTCCAGGTTTAACCAGTACATTGTCTCTCTCCAGGTTTAACCAGTACATTGTGTCTCTCCAGGTTTAACCAGTACATTGTCTCTCCAGGTTTAACCAGTACATTGTGTCTCTCTCCAGGTTTAACCAGTACATTGTGTCTCTCCAGGTTTAACCAGTACATTGTGTCTCTCCAGGTTTAACTAGTACATTGTGTCTCCAGGTTTAACCAGTACATTGGTTTTAACCAGTACATTGTGTCTCTCCAGGTTTAACCAGTACATTGTGTCTCTCCAGGTTTAACTAGTACATTGTGTCTCTCCAGGTTTTAACCAGTACATTGTGTCTCTCCAGGTTTAACCAGTACATTGTGTCTCTCCAGGTTTAACCAGTACATTGTGTCTCTCCAGGTTTAACTAGTACATTGTGTCTCTCCAGGTTTAACTAGTACATTGTGTCTCTCCAGGTTTAACCAGTACATTGTGTCTCTCCAGGTTTAACCAGTACATTGTGTCTCTCCAGGTTTAACTAGTACATTGTGTCTCTCTCTCCAGGTTTTTAACAGGTTTAGTACATTGTGTCTCTCCAGGTTTAACTAGTACATTGTGTCTCTCAGGTTTAACTAGTACATTGTGTCTCTCCAGGTTTTAACCAGTACATTGTGTCTCTCCAGGTTTAACTAGTACATTGTGTCTCTCCAGGTTTAACCAGTACATTGTGTCTCTCCAGGTTTAACCAGTACATTGTGTCTCTCCAGGTTTAACAGTACATTGTGTCTCTCCAGGTTTAACTAGTACATTGTGTCAGGTTTTCTCTCTCCAGGTTTTAACTCCAGTACAGTACATTGTGTCTCTCCAGGTTTAACCAGTACATTGTGTCTCTCCAGGTTTAACCAGTACATTGTGTCTCTCAGGTTTAACCAGTACATTGTCTCTCTCCAGGTTTAACCAGTACATTGTGTCTCTCAGGTTTAACCAGTACATTGTGTCTCTCAGGTTTAACCAGTACATTGTGTCTCTCCAGGTTTAACCAGTACATTGTGTCTCTCCAGGTTTAACCAGTACATTGTGTCTCTCCAGGTTTAACCAGTACATTGTGTCTCTCCAGGTTTAACCAGTACATTGTGTCTCTCAGGTTTAACCAGTACATTGTCTCTCTCCAGGTTTAACCAGTACATTGTCTCTTCCAGGTTTAACCAGTACATTGTGTCTCTCCAGGTTTAACCAGTACATTGTGTCTCTCAGGTTTAACCAGTACATTGTGTCTCTCCAGGTTTAACCAGTACATTGTGTCTCTCCAGGTTTACCAGTACATTGTCTCTCCAGGTTTAACCAGTACATTGTCTCTCAGGTTTAACCAGTACATTGTCTCTCTCAGGTTTAACCAGTACATTGTGTCTCTCAGGTTTAACCAGTATATTGTCTCTCTCAGGTTTAACCAGTACATTGTGTCGTTGGCTCACCATGTCATCTCCATGGTTTATCCGCTGCCGACTCACCTTCAGAAAGGACTTTGTGCAGTACATCACCAAGGTAGGTGGTCTCTGTTTACACGTGTCATAATCTACCTGTTTCCTGAGACATTTTCCTTGTAACTCTCTCTCCCTCCTCCTTTCTCCTCTCCTCTCTCCTCTCCTCTCCCTCCTCTCCTCTCTCTCTCTCCTCTCTGCTCTCCCTCCCTCCTCTCCCTCCTCCTCCTCTCTCCCTCCTCTCCTCTCTCCCTCCTCTCTCTCTCCTCTCCCTCCTCTCCTCTCTCTCTTCCCTCCTATCCTCTCTCTCTTCCCTCCTCTCTCTCTTCCCTCCTCTTCCCTCCTCTCCTCTCTCCTCTCTCTCTCCTATCTCTCTCCTCTCTCTCTCTCTCTCCTATCTCTCTCTCCTCTCTCCCTCTCCTCTCCTATCTTTCTCTCCTCTCTCTCCCCCCTCTCTCTCCTCTCTCTCTCCTCTCCTATCTTTCTCTCCTCTCTCTCCCCCTCTCTCTCCTCTCTCTCTCCTCTCCTATCTTTCTCTCCTCTCTCTCCCCCCTCTCTCTCCTCTCTCTCTCCTCTCCTATCTTTCTCTCCTCTCTCTCCCCCCTCTCTCTCCTCTCTCTCCCCCCTCTCTCTCCTCTCTCTCCCCCCTCTCTCCCCTCTCTCGCTCTCCCCTCTCTCGCTCTCCCCTCTCTCGCTCTCCCCTCTCTCTCTCTCTCTCCCCCTCTCTCTCTCTCCTCTCTCTCCCCTCTTCTCTCCTCTCTCTCCCCTCTCCTCTCTCTCTCTCTCTCCCCTCTTCTCTCCTCTCTCTCCCCTCTCCTCTCTCTCTCTCTCTCCCCTCTCCTCTCTCTCTCTCCAGGGTCTGCGCTCTAATGCTCTGATGCCGTTCGATGACACCCAGGACACTCAGAGCAGCTTCCGTGCTCGCAGCACCAGCCTCAATGAGAGGCCCAAGAGGTACACACACTCACACACACACACACACACACACACACACACACACACGGCCGGGTCACATGACTGCTCATTGAAGATCTTGTGACCGCATGGCCGTACAGGAGGTTGGTGTTGTCAAGGTAACACAGGACTCAGCATGACTGTCGTTGTGGTGTGATGGTTGTTTTGGTTTCCCACAGGTTGCTATGGTGATAATTTCTGTTTTGGTGGTTTGTTTTTGTTGGTAAATATTTTCTGTTGGTTGTTGTTGTCAACTCACGCACATTATTACCATAAGATACACAAAGAGGTGGAGAGAGAGGAGATGGGTCTTTTCTCTTTCTCACTCTGTCTCTGTCGTGTCATTGTACTCCTCTCTCTCGCTCTCTCTCTCGCGCTCTCTCTCTCGCGCTCTCTCTCTCTCGCTCTCTCGCTCTCTCTCTCTTGAGATCGAAGGGTTTTTCTCATCAGGGCAGCTGTTTGACTGCAATCTATTAAAGAGATGCTCAGAGAAATAATCTCCAAATAAAATCACATTATAAAATCTTATAATAAAAGCTAATAATTAAATCAGACACAAGTGACTTCCTGAACCCCGTCCCACCTAAATCCTACCCTCTACCCATAACCAGGCCACCCTAATGGTTCCTTTGGAGTGTCAATCAAAATCCCTAGCTACCCAGCTTGGAATTCTGTCATAATCAAGTCCTGACCTGACTTACATCTTCTAGAATCGCTCTTTTTTAAATTCTGTGAGCAAGTTGACTTATCCACCAATGTTGACCATGGACTTGGGGCCCACCCCTCCACTCCCAATCGCTTCCCTTGCTTTTTCTGTGGTGACTTTGGGAGAAGAGTAGATTCTCTCTCCTTCTTTTTCTCCTCCTGATTTCCCTCTCTTCTGTTGGCGCTCAAAATGTCACTTCCTGATTTCTTTGTGCCCTCCATGGCAACGCCCATGCTCCCATAGTAACGCACCATAGTAACAAGCACACTCCCATGTTAACTCTCAATAGTAACACATAATAACAACATTCTATTAATAGCCTGTACTGACCCCCTCCCTCCGTTCCAGACCCCCTAACCCTGTACTGACCCCCTCCCTCTGTCCCAGACCCCCTAACCCAGCCAGACCCCCTAACCCTGTCCTGACCCCCTAACCCTGTCCTGACCCCCTCCCCCGTCCCAGACCCCCTGACCCTGTCCTGACCCCTTTTACCCAGACCCCTAACCCTGTCCTGACCCCCTCCCTCTGTCCCCAGACCCCTAACCCTGTGACCCCTCCCACTGTCCCAGACCCCCTAACCCCACTGACCCCCTCCCTCCGTCCCAGACCCCTAACCCTGTCGGGACCCCTCCCTCCGTCCCAGACCCCTAACCCTGCCAGACCCCCTGTCCCAGACCCCCCTGTCCTGACTCCCCTCCCTGTCCTGACCCCCTAACCCTCCCAGACCCCTAACCCTGTCCTGACCCCTCCCATCCCAGACCCCTAACCCTGTCCCTGACCCCTCCCTGTCCCAGACCCCTAACCCTGTCCTGACCCCTCCCTCCGTCCCAGACCCCTGAACCCTGTCCTGACCCCCTCCCCTCTTTCCAGACCCCTAACCCTGTACTGACCCCCTACCTCTGTCCCCAGACCCCCTCCCAGTCCCAGACCCCTCCCACCTGTCCCAGACCCCCTGACCCTGTCCTGACCCCTCCCACCGTCCCCAGACCCCCCTGACCCTGTCCTGACCCCTAACCCTGTCCCAGACCCCTAACCCTGTCCTGACCCCACCACTGTGTCCCAGACCCCCCCACCGTCCCAGACCCCTAACCACTGTCCCAGACCCCCTACCACCAGACCCCTAACCCCCAGACTCCCCCTCCCACCGTCTCCAGACCCCTAACCCTGTCCTGACCACGTCCATCCCAGACCCCTGACCCCCTGACCCCCGTTCCAGACCCCCTAACCCTTCCCTGACCCCCTCCCACCGTCCCAGACACCCTAACCCTGTCCTGACCCCTCCCACCTTCCCAGACCCCTAACCCTGTCCAGACCCCTCCCACCGTCCCAGACCCTAACCCTGTCCCTGACCCCTCCCACCGTCCCAGACCCCTAACCCTGTCTGACCCCTCCCACCTTCCCAGACCCCTACCGTTCCAGACCCCCCTGTCCTGACCCCCTCCCACCCTGTCCCAGACCCCCTAACCCTGTCCTGACCCCCTCCCACCGTCCCAGACCCCTAACCCTGTCCTGACCCCTCCCACACCCAGACCCCTAACCCTGTCCTGACCCCTCTGTCCCCAGACCCTAACCCTGTCCTGACCCCTCTGTCCCAGACCCCTAACCCTGTCCTGACCCCTCTGTCCCAGACCCCTAACCCTGTCCTGACCCCTCTGTCCCAGACCCCTAACCCTGTCCTGACCCTCCCACCCACCCAGACCCCTAACCCTGTCCTGACCCCTCTGTCCCAGACCCCTAACCCTGTCCTGACCCCTCTGTCCCAGACCCCCTAACCCTGTCCTGACTCCCTCTGTCCCAGACCCCTAACCCTGTCCTGACCCCTCTGTCCCAGACCCCTAACCCTGTCCTGACCCCTCCCTCTGTCCCAGACACCCTAACCCTGTCCTGACCCCTATCTGTCCCCAGACCCCTAACCCTGTCCTGACCCCTTCTCTGTCCCAGACCCCCTAACCCTGTCCTGACCCCTCTGTCCCAGACCCCCTAACCCTGTCCTGACCCTCTGTCCCAGACACCCTAACCCTGTCCTGACCCTCTCTGTCCCAGACCCCCTAACCCTGTCCTGACCCTCCCCAGACCCCTAACCCTGTCCTGACCCCCTGTCCTGACCCCCTCTGTCCCCCTGTCCCAGACCCCCTAACCCTGTCCTGACCCCTCTGTCCCAGACCCTAACCCTGTCCTGACCCCTCTGTCCCAGACCCCCTAACCCTGTCCTGACCCCTCTGTCCCAGACCCCTAACCCTGTCCTGACCCTCTGTCCCAGACCCCTAACCCTGTCCTGACCCCTCTGTCCCAGACCCCCTAACCCTGTCCTGACCCCTCTGTCCCAGACCCCTAACCCTGTCCTGACCCTCTGTCCCAGACCCCTAACCCTGTCCTGACCCCTCTGTCCCAGACCCCTAACCCTGTCCTGACCCCTCTGTCCCAGACCCCCTAACCCTGTCCTGACCCCTCTGTCCCAGACCCCTAACCCTGTCCTGACCCCTCTGTCCCAGACCTAGCCCTGTCCTGACCCCTCTGTCCCAGACCCCTAACCCTGTCCTGACCCCTCTGTCCCAGACCCCTAACCCTGTCCTGACCCCTCTGTCCCCTAACCCTGTCCTGACCCCTCTGTCCCTAACCCTGTCCTGACCCCTCTGTCCCCTAACCCTGTCCTGACCCCTCTGTCCCCAGACCCCTAACCCTGTCCTGCTCCCTATGTATACTTACTCTATCTACTGTACCTCTGTGGGAGTTGGAGAGATGCATGTCAGGTGTAAAAAAACACATCTCAGACAGCTGTATAATATTAACCTGATCGTTGTACCAGGGGCTCTTTTCAGCTTGGAGCTACTTTTCTATAGTAATGAAGGTTTGAAATAAAGCAAAGCAGTGAGGGCATCATTAGAGTATTCTCATTAAACGTGGTTTCTCCTGTAACTTGTCCTCTCTAGTGGTTACAGAATCCAACTATGTCTTAGACTTAGATGGACGGTGTGTCGTAGTATCTGAGACCTCCGTTTGTCGTTAGACAGTAGATCACGTGTTGGTGATTTATTGGTTCTTGTGTTTTTAGATCAGCCGTGCTCTCCTCCGACACCTGCTTCATACAACACATTCCTCTCAGTTGGTTCTGTCATTTGTTGTCGATTTTTGTTTTAACCTTTAACCTCTTCCTTCCCCCTTGTTGTGTTCATTGGTTTATATTAACCCTCCTCAGGCTGTGCCGATCTCTTCAGTTGGTTGTTTCAGTTGTGTTGATTTGAACCCCTCCTGCTCGGAGTCCATCCTCCTATAACAGATCTCTGTGTCCCAAATGGCAGCCTATTCCCTTCACAGTGCACTACTTTTGACCCGTAGGGTGGTGCACGTAGAGGGAATAGGTTGCCGTTTGGGATAATCTGAGTCATGGCAGCGTCTCCTCTTGCTGCTCAATGTGATGACGTCTCGTTTTCTTTCAGGAGTAGTTTGTGTTTGTTGTGGAGAAGCTGATGCTGTTTGTTCTCCCTGTTGCTCTATAGTTGTTCCTTCCTTTCTGATGTTTATGTTCCTATTTGTTTAGTGTTTTACTGCTGTTAATTTTCTCAACTTGTTTTTGTTTGTTTTGTTTTTGTTTACTCTTCGGTTGATTTGACCCCCCATCCCTCCTCTGACTGGGTGCTGCGTTGTGGGTGGGGTCGGTGACACCCTGGATCCCTCCATTGCTATTGGCACACTCTCTTTTGCTTCATCCCCCCTGACCTTCGCCCTCTGACCCTTTGACCTTCGTGCCCCACCCCCTTGCCCGTGTCTCCGTTGGTCACCTGGTGGTCGTTCGGGGCCGTTTCTGACGTGACTGGCGACATATCCTGATTTCCGTTTCCTGTTGGCCGTTACCTCTCTCCCCCCGCCCTCACCTCCCTCGCCCACTCCTACTCTGTCCTCTTTCCAACACACAATCCACCCCCTATCTCACACACACCAACCTGCCCCCTACCCCCAATCCTGCCCCTACCCCACACCTTCCACCCTCCACTCCTGCCACGTTGCCATGGTCCCAGTCTACGGGCAGCCAAAATGCGAAGGCCCACCAGCAGCAGCAGCAGGTGTCAATGGCAGCGGGCGTCGCGGCGAGTTCCCGGCTCTCCCGTTGCCAGGGAAAGAGCTGAGGAGATCTCGTCGGCCATGGACGCATTCCCGTTTTGCTCCTCTGAAGCATCAGCGTCTCCGAAGCACGCGCAGTGCGCAGGTAGGAGAGCATGGCCCTCTGGGTAACCAGGAAATAAAACCCAGAAAATAACTTTTCTTGCTTCCGTTGGGGGCGGGAGCCCTGAATGGAGAAAAAACAGGGACCGGTGGGCGGTTGCCAGTGTACTGGAAACCTGGGTTGGGTGGCGGTGGCATGCTGGAGGAGGATGTGTTGAGTGGTTCTGGGCTGCAATCGTCATCTTTTCTTTCTTTTTTTTTTGACATTTGAGTGATTTTGTTGCATGCAGTTTGTGCTTTGGAAAACATCTAGATTTCTGTCAATGTTTTCCTGTTAACCCCGTTTTGGCTTCTTTAACTTCTCTGATGCTTTGGTTTGTTATGAATAGTTATTTTAGTTTGTTTTCGGTCGTGGTGTTTGCTGTGCTGACTGGATTTAATTTCCCCCGACTGACTGAATGGAGAAAAACATGGCCCTACTCCCAGCAGTGTACTGACACGACAAGACTGACTGAATGGAGAAAAACATGGCCCTACTCCCAGCAGTGTACTGACACGACAAGACTGACTGAATGGAGAAAAACATGGCCCTACTCCCAGCAGTGTACTGACAAGACTGACAGCCACTGCTACCAATGATTGGCTTTTCCTCTTCCCTGTGGGAAGGGACTATTGCGTTCTGGGCCAATGAGAAGCCAGTCTTACACACATGACTGAATGGAGAAAAACATGCATGCTGCCTGTGTAGTTTTTCTGTTGCATTGCGTTTGTTTGACCCACAGATGCTCCATGAATTCCTCCGCTGATTTACAACCATCTGTCTGTTTGTGGGATGTTGGGATTCGTTGATTATCTGACTTACAAAGATTACGGTAACTTTCCCACAATTCCCAGGTTTCAAGAAATCCCGGTTGGAAAATTCCTGGATTTCCCGATCATTCCTTCCAGATTCGAGGAATATTCCAATGTTTAGGATGTCTGGGGTTTACAAGGGGAAAGTTACCAGAAAATTATGCTACCCCTCATCTATGACAGAGTGACTGACTGAGTTGGGGTTTTGTGGTGTCTGTCTCCAACTGACTCAATGACTCCTGCCATGCACCAATCACTACACATACTTACCTGTGACTACCTGTGAGTGACTACCTGTGAGAGTGGCTGACTGTGGCTGACTGTGAGTGGCTGACTGTGAGTGGCTGACTGTGAGTGGCTGACTGTGAGAGTGGCTGACTGTGAGAGTGGCTGACTGTGAGTGGCTGACTGTGAGTGGCTGACTGTGAGAGTGGCTGACTGTGAGGGGCTGACTGTGAGAGGGCTGACTGTGAGAGGGCTGACTGTGAGGGGGCTGACTGTGAGAGGAGCTGACTGTGAGCGGGGCTGACTGTGGCGGGGCTGACTGTGAGCGGGGCTGACTGTGGCGGGGCTGACTGACTGTGGCAGAGGGCTGACTGTGGCGGGGCTGACTGTGAGCGGGGCTGACTGTGAGCGGGGCTGACTGTGAGGCGGGGCTGACTGTGAGAGGGGCTGACTGCTGACATGAGGGCTGACTGAAAAGTGAATCCAGACATTGCAGTTGGTGGTGGTTAGATAATGTTTCATCATTTCTCTCTCCATCTGTGTATCTCAAACCCATAGGAGTCCATAGGTTGTTATTGAGCAGTCTGTCAGATGGGGAATTAGTTCAGCTGACACTCAACTAGTCAGCTCTCAAATACTAGCCAGTCTGTTTTGTTATCATGGTGACTCATCATCATGCCAAACAATTTGTCTTGACAATGATCTCCTATGGAATTGGCAAGAGCACAAACTGATCTGGGACCAGGCTACTGAAGTACTAGTTCTAATCCAAATTGTCCCAAGGAGAGGGAAGAACTGATCTGGGACCAGGCTACAAAAGTACCAGGATCGGAGGAAGAAGTGTGTAGTTTACCAGGCCCTGTTACAATCTGTATAACTGTCAGTCCCCCTCCTGACCAGCAGGGTGCAGGAGACGATCACAAGACAGCCTGAGGAGCTTCCCCTTTACACACTGATCCAAGACCAGTTTTGTGTTTCAACTCTAATGGTTAGGGATAGGATCGTGGCCAGTTGAGCTGATCCTAGATCTGTGCCTATAAGAAAGTACAGTATTTGGGATTCCTCGAACAGAAGGTCTAACAGACTCGCCTCAGTGTGTGACTATGGCAACGCCTCAGTGTGTGACTATGGCAACGCCTCAGTGTGTGACTATGACGCCTCTGGTGTGTGACTATGGCAACGCCTCATAGTGTGTGCAACGTCTCACACTGCACGCTGTTCCCTTCATAGTGCACCACCTTTGACCAGAGCCCTATGGGGTTGCCTGGGCCCTGGTCTAAAGTAGTGCACTGCATAGGGAATAGGGCCCTGGTCTAAAGTAGTGCACTACATAGGGAATAGGGTGCCATTTGGAACGTGACAACTGACTTGGTGCCTCAGCCGACACCTACTGGCTACAGCTGTTCTGCCTACCTACCACTGGTGGTCTGCTTTCTTACACACACACACACACACACACACACACACACACACACACACACACACACACACACACACACACACACACACCTGCTAGCAACAGAGTCAACTCTTTTAACTACCATTCAGGTAATCTTTAATTTAATTTGAAGAGTCCCCTTCTCCATGTCCTTCAGTCCGTACCTCTTAACTCCAAAGCAACAGGCAGCTGTTGTTGTTCTATTAGCTATTAGAGAGATTAGCTATTAGTTCTATTAGCTATTAGTTCTATTAGCTATTAGTTTATATTAGTTCTATATTAGTTCTATTAGTTCTATTAGTAGCTATTAGTTATATTAGTTCTATTAGTTCTATTCTATTAGTTCTATTAGCTATTAGTTCTATTAGTTCTCATAAAGGCCTTTGTCTCCAGGTATCATCAGGTTGTCTGTCCTTCAATGGAACACCTGTTTAGTTGAACTTCAATACAACACAACTTTTCTCCTTTATTTGTTTGAACACACAGAGAGAGATGTGAACACACAGAGAGAGAGATGTGAACACACAGAGAGAGAGATGTGAACACACAGAGCGAGAGATGTGAACACACAGAGAGAGAGATGTGAACACACAGAGCGAGAGATGTGAACACACAGAGAGAGAGAGAGATGAACACACAGAGAGAGAGAGATGAACACAGAGAGAGAGAGATGTGAACACAGAGAGAGAGAGATGTGAACACACAGAGAGAGAGATGTGAACACACAGAGAGAGAGAGATGTGAACACAGAGAGAGAGAGAGAGATGTGAACACAGAGAGAGAGAGAGATGTGAACACAGAGAGAGAGAGAGATGTGAACACAGAGAGAGATGTGAACACAGAGAGAGAGAGATGTGAACACAGAGAGAGAGAGATGTGAACACACAGAGAGAGAGATGTGAACACACAGAGAGAGAGATGTGAACACACAGAGAGAGAGATGTGAACACACAGAGAGAGAGATGTGAACACACAGAGAGAGAGATGTGAACACACAGAGAGAGAGATGTGAACACACAGAGAGAGAGAGAGATGTGAACACAGAGAGAGAGATGTGAACACACAGAGAGAGATGTGGAGAACACTATCGGACACAGCCACTGCTGCAATGCAGAACTATGTTAAGAAAGAGCTGTCGTTGTGATGGCTGGCTGGATAAACTGATGATGCAATAACACTACGGCCCTGTCTCATTCCGAGACGGCTCGCTGCCTCCCTCTCACTGCCTCAGAGAGGCAGCGTCCTTATGGATTGAGGCACAGCCCAGTAGTAACAGATAGGGAGACAGACACAGAACCCTAGTGAATGGTGGACACCTTCCCCTCAGACTGTATGTCGTTGTGCTTCAGAGGCAGCGTCATATGGATTGAGCACAGCCCAGTAGTAACAGATAGGAGACTGACACAGAACCCTTCCCCTCAGACTGTATGTCGTTGTGCCTCGAGGGTTTTAGGGTCCTGAAATCACCACGGTCACCGTCCCAGATGGAACCCCACTTCTCATCCCCGGTCGAAAGTGGAGGCCTATTTAGGACGAGGTCTCCAGACTTGATCTGAACACTAAACCATGTTCTTAACCGTTCAATATGACCAGGTGAAGGTGAGAATTGCTCCGTCGTGATGTGCTCCCAAGCGAGTACCTTAAGGACGGTACCGATCTGGTGATGTAAGGGAAAGATATTATTTGGTCATTTGGGGTCATGGCGGTCTGAATGGGTGTCCACCAGAGCAGCTGGGTCAGTGCCACCGGGTCAAGGGTCAATTAAGGGTTGAACACTCTGTTTGCTGTGTAAACTGTGCTGCTGGGTTGTGCTGGTCAGAAGCTGGGACTTGGTCTGAGTTAGCATTAGCAATAGCAATAGCATTAGCCATAGCGATAGTGTTAGCGATTTGTGTTAGCGATTGGCGTTAGCGATAGCATCAGCCATAACCTCTTGGGAGAGTGAGCTGCAGTGTCTATATGCTTTTGTCCAGAGGTGTCCTATGGACCCTGGTCTAAAGTAGTGCTCTATATAGGGAATAGGATGCCATTTGGCACACAGACAAGACGTTTGTTATATTCTGTTACACAAGACGGACAGAACTGACGCAGGTAGAGGGAAAATAACTTCTAGAGGCACGAGCCACCTAGAGGAAGAAGAGGGAATGTTCCTCTTCTCTCGTCTCACACTTGTTCCTTCCTCTAAAGGGCTCAGGTTATATCATCTCTCCATTAATCTATCATCCCCCCCTTTGTATCCCTGCTACTGTC
>NW_026281668.1:0-1135 GCF_023373465.1 Oncorhynchus keta
GTAACCAAAAGGTTGGGGACAGCTCGTGGAGTGCTGTAGCCTACAGGTGACATTTAGCCAAATAACCAAAAGGTTGGGGACAGCTTGTGGAGTGCCAGAGCCTATCAGGTAAGAGCATTAACAGTAAATCAAAAGGTTGTGATTAGCCAGGAGTGCCAGCCAGCAGGTAGAGCATTGGGCCAGTAACCAAAAGGTTGGGGGACAGCTTGTGGAGTGCTGTAGCCAGCAGGTAGACATTGGGCCAATAACCAAAAGGTTGGGGACAGCTCGTGGAGTGCCAGCCCAGCAGGTAGAGCATTGGGCCAGTAACCAAAAGGTTGGGGACAGCCTCAGGAGTGCTGTAGCCCAGCAGGTAGAGCATCAAATAGCAACCAAAAAGGTTGAGACAGCTGGTGGAGTGCTGTAGCCTAGCAGGTAGAGCATTGGGCCAGTAACCAAAAAGGTTGGGGACAGCTGCGTGGAGTGCTGTAGCCTAGCAGGTAGAGCATTGGGCCAGTAACCAAAAAGGGTTGGAGGAGCCAGCAGGTAGAGCTGGGGACAGCTCGTGGAGTGCTGTAGCCTAGCAGGTAGAGACAATAGTAACCAAAAGGTTGGAGACAGCTGGTGGAGTGCTGTAGCCTAGCAGGTAGAGCATTGGGCCAGTAACCAAAAGGTTGGGGACAGCTCGTGGAGTGCTGTAGCCTAGCAGGTAGAGCATTGGGCCAGTAACCAAAGGTTGGGGACAGCTCGTGGAGTGCTGTAGCCCAGCAAGTAGAGCATTAGCCAAACAAAAAGGTTGGGGACAGCTTGTGGAGTGCTGTAGCCCAGCAGGTAGAGCATTGGGCCAGTAACCAAAAGGTTGGGGACAGCTTGTGGAGTGCTGTAGCCTAGCAGGTAGAGCATTGGGCCAGTAACCAAAAGGTTGGGGACAGCTCGTGGAGTGCTGTAGCCTAGCAGGTAGAGCATTGGGCCAGTAACCAAAGGTTGGGGACAGCTGGTGGAGTGCTGTAGCCAGCAGGTAGAGTATTGGGCCAGTAACCAAAAGGTTGAGACAGCTCGTGGAGTGCTGTAGCCTAGCAGGTAGAGCATTGGGCCAGTAACCAAAAGGTTGGGGACAGCTCAGGAGGCTGTAGCCTAGCAGGTAGAGCATTGGGCC
>NW_026281669.1:0-90584 GCF_023373465.1 Oncorhynchus keta
TAGGTCATACTAATTATATTACATAGGTCATACTAATTATATTACATAGGTCATACTAATTGTATTACATAGGTCATACTAATTATATTACATAGGCCATACTAATTGTATTACATAGGTCATACTAATTATATTACATAGGTCATACTAATTATATTACATAGGTCATACTAATTATATTACATAGGCCATACTAATTATATTACATAGGTCATACTAATTGTATTACATAGGTCATACTAATTATATTACATAGGTCATACTAATTGTATTGCATGTTTAACATATATATTTTTTTCAAGTGAGGCGAGTACAGTTTAGTCTCTTGGGGAGGTTAAAAGAGGTAGTTCAGCCGTAATCTAAGAGGATGTTGTGAATTGTTTTACTACACTTTTACTACTGTAAAAGTGTAGAACACACAGAAACCATCAGATGGCACATCACCCCATAAAACACACCTATCAACACTGAAACCAGCAGAGGGCACATCACCCCATAAAACACACCTATTAACACTGAAACCAGCAGAGGGCACATCACCCCATAAAACACACCTATTAACACTGAAACCAGCAGAGGGCACATCACCCCATAAAACACACCTATCAACACTGAAACCAGCAGAGGGCACATCACCCCATAAAACACACCTATCAACACTGAAACCAGCAGAGGGCACATCACCCCATAAAACACACCTATCAACACTGAAACCAGCAGAGGGCACATCACCCCATAAAACACACCTATCAACACTGAAACCAGCAGAGGGCACATCACCCCATAAAACACACCTATCAACACTGAAACCAGCAGAGGGCACATCAGCCCATAAAACACACCTATCAACACTGAAACCAGCAGAGGGCACATCAGCCCATAAAACACACCTATCAACACTGAAACCAGCAGAGGGCACATCACCCCATAAAACACACCTATCAACACTGAAACCAGCAGAGGGCACATCACCCCATAAAACACACCTATCAACACTGAAACCAGCAGAGGGCACATCAGCCCATAAAACACACCTATCAACACTGAAACCAGCAGAGGGCACATCACCCCATAAAACACACATATCAACACTGAAACCAGCAGAGGGCACATCACCCCATAAAACACACCTATCAACACTGAAACCAGCAGAGGGCACATCACCCCATAAAACACACCTATCAACACTGAAACCAGCAGAGGGCACATCAGCCCATAAAACACACCTATCAACACTGAAACCAGCAGAGGGCACATCACCCCATAAAACACACCTATTAACACTGAAACCAGCAGAGGGCACATCACCCCATAAAACCCACCTATCAACACTGAAACCATCAGAGGGCACATCACCCCATAAAACACACCTATCAACACTGAAACCAGCAGAGGGCACATCAGCCCATAAAACACACCTATCAACACTGAAACCAGCAGAGGGCACATCACCCCATAAAACACACCTATCAACACTGAAACCAGCAGAGGGCACATCACCCCATAAAACACCTATCAACACTGAAACCATCAGGGCACATCAGCCCATAAAACACACCTATCAACACTGAAACCATCAGAGGGCACATCACCCCATAAAACACACCTATCAACACTGAAACCAGCAGAGGGCACATCACCCCATAAAACACACCTATCAACACTGGAAACCAGCAGGGCACATCACCCCCATAAAACACACCTATCAACACTGAAGCCAGCCCAGGGCACATCAGCCCATAAAACACACCTATCAACACTGAAACCAGCAGGGCACATCAGCCCATAAACACAACACACAGTCACACACCAAGAGGCCTCTGTGAATATTGTCTGTGTACACAGTCACACACCAAGAGGCCTCTGAATATTGTCTGTGTACACAGTCACACACCAAGAGGACTCTGTGAACATTGTCTGTGTACACAGTCACACACCAAGAGGACTCTGTGAACATTGTCTGTGTACACAGTCACACACCAAGAGGACTCTGTGTACATTGTCTGTGTACACAGTCACACACCAGAGGACTCTGTGAATATTGTCTGTGTACACAGTCACACACCAAGAGGACTCTGAACATTGTCTGTGTACACAGTCACACACCAAGAGGACTCTGTGAATATTGTCTGTGTACACAGTCACACACCAAAGAGGACTCTGTGAACATTGTCTGTGTACACAGTCACACACCAAGAGGACTCTGTGAACATTGTCTGTGTACACAGTCACACACCAAGAGGACTCTGTGAACATTGTCTGTGTACACAGTCACACACCAAGAGGACTCTGTGAACATTGTCTGTGTACACAGTCACACACAAAGAGGAGGACTCTGTACACAGAACATTGTCTGTGTACACAGTCACACACCAAGAGGACTCTGTGAACATTGTCTGTGTACACAGTCACACACCAAGAGGACTCTGTGTACATTGTCTGTGTACACAGTCACACACCAAGAGGACTCTGTGAATATTGTCTGTGTACACAGTCACACACCAAGAGGACTCTGTGTACATTGTCTGTGTACACAGTCACAGACCTGGTGTGTGACTCTGTGAATATTGTCTGTGTACACATTCTTGGTGTGACACACCAAGAGGACTCTGTGAACATTGTCTGTGTACACAGTCACACACCAAAGAGGACTCTGTGAACATTGTCTGTGTACACAGTCACACCAAGAGGACTCTGTGTACATTGTCTGTGTACACAGTCACACACCAAGAGGACTCTGTACATTGTCTGTGTACACAGTCACACACACCAAAGAGGACTCTGTGTACATTGTCTGTGTACACAGTCACACACCAAGAGGACTCTGTGACATTGTCTGTGTCACACACAGTCACACACCAGAGGACTCTGTGACAGACATTGTCTGTGTACACAGTCACACACCAAAAGAGGACTCTGAACATTGTCTGTACACAGTCACACCAAGAGGACTCTGTGAACATTGTCTGTACACAGTCACACAAGAGGACTCTGTGTACATTGTCTGTGTACACAGTCACACACCAAGAGGACTCTGTGTACATTGTCTGTGTACACAGTCACACACCAAGAGGACTCTGTGTACATTGTCTGTGTACACAGTGACACACCAAGAGGACTCTGTGAACATTGTCTGTGTACACAGTCACACACCAAGAGGACTCTGTGAACATTGTCTGTGCACACAGTGACACACCAAGAGGACTCTGTGTACACAGTCACATCTATCTAATGTATAATTTGTTTATGGAACACAGAGATGAAAAGTAAGGAGGTCACGTGTCTGTTTCAGTGTGTCTATGCGTGCCTCTGCACGTGTTACCGTGGCCTACCTGAACTCCATTGTGGGCGAAAAGCTTGCCCAGCGTCAGCCTCGGTTTGCCAGGTTGAGGACGGTGGATTGATTCCAGCAGCGGGTCCTTCTCACCAGAAGAGCACCAGGCCCTGTCTTCACTGTTAGAGTAGCACTCCCCAAACAGATCTGGCAACACATACACACACACACACACACCAGACTCAACTTACCAAGACTTCACACCATTCAAATTGGGCTTTTGTCTGTTTGTTATATAGGCATTGGTTATCTAGATTCTAATCTTGTGATGATCTCACTGTGAATTTTAACCCTTGGAGAATTTCCTAGGGAAATAGATACTTTCAGGGAACATCTTTGTCTTCGTGGTATATTTTCAACTAAGTGATGGTTTGTGATCCCAGAGCATTATGTCATCGCAGAGTGTGACGCTGCATGTTATATCCAGTGTGTGTGTGTGTGTGTGTGTGTGTGTGTGTGTGTGTGTGTGTGTGTGTGTGTGTGTGTGTGTGTGTGTGTGTGTGTGTGTGTGTGTGTGTGTGTGCGTGTGTGTGCGTGTATGTGTGGTGCATGTGCCTACACGCTCGTGTCTCACCTAGGGCAAACTGCTCATACTTGGCCTCCTTCATGCTACGTGCTGACTCTGCCTCTGACTCCAGGCCAGACATCTCTTTCAGGATCTTACAACCAGCTAGAGCCGCTGCTACGGCCTCAGGACCTGGACCACAGACAGACAGACAGACAGACAGACAGACAGACAGACAGACAGACAGACAGACAGACAGACAGACAGACAGACAGACAGACAGACAGAGAGAGAGAGAGAGAGACAGAGAGAGAGACAGAGACAGAGACAGAGACAGGGACAGAGACAGAGACAGAGACAGCACAAATTCAAACCCTCCAACCTAAAAAACCCTGTGGTGTTGATGGTATCCTAAATGAAATGATAAAATATACAGACAACAAATTACAATTGGCTATACTTAAACTCTTTAACATCATCCTCAGCTACGACATCTTCCACAATATTTGGAATCAAGGACTGATCACCCCAATCCACCAAAGTTGAGACAAATTTGACTAATAATAACTACAGTAGGATTTGTGTCAACAAGCAACCTCGGGAAAATCCTCTGCATTATCATTAACAGCAGACTTGTACATTTCCTCAGTGAAAACAATATACTGAGCAAATATCAAATTGTCTTTTTAACAAATGACCGTATGACAGACCACGTAGTCAACCTACACCTAATTGACAAATAAAAAAATCAAAACAAAGGCAAAGTCTTCTCATGATTTGTTGATTTCAAAAAAGGCTTTTGACTCAATTTGCTTTGAGGGTCTGCTATACAAATGGATGGAAAGCTGTGTTGGGGAAAACATACAACATTATAAAATCCATGTATAAACATAACAAGTGTGAGGTTAAAATTGTCCCAAAAAAACACACTTCTTTCCACAGGGTCGTGTGGTGAGATAGGTATGCAGCTTGAGCCCCACCCTCTTCAACATGTATATAATTTAATTGGCGAGGCGGGCACTAGAACAGTCTGCAGCATCCAACCTCACCCTACTAGAATCTGAAAGTCAAATGTCCACTGTTTGCTGATGATCTGGTGCTTCTGTCCCCAACCAAGGAGGGCCTACAGCAGCACCTAGATCTGTCCCCAACCAAGGAGGGCCTACAGCAGCACCTAGATCTTCTGCACAGACCTGGGCCTGACAGTAAATTTCAGTAAGACAAAAATAATGGTGTTCCAAAAGGTCCAGTTGTCAGGAACACAAATACAAATTCCATCTAGACACCATTGCCCTAGAGCACACAAAAACTATACCTACCTTGGCCTAAACATCCAGCACCACAGGTAACAACGATCTGAGAGACAAGGCAAGGGCCTTCTACGCCATCAATTGGAACATAAAATTTGACACATCAATTAGGATCTGGCAAAAAATAGTTGAATCAGCTATAGAACCCATTGCCCTTTATGGTTGTGAGGTCTGAGGTCTGCTCACCAACCAAGAACTTGCAAAATGGGATAAATACCAAATTGAAACTCTCGTGCAGAATTCTGCACAAATATCCCTCTGTGAACAACGTAAAACACCAAATAATGCATGCAGAGCAGAATTAGGCCGATACCCACTAATTATCAAAATCCAGAAAAGAGACGTTAAATTCTACAACCACCTAAAATGGAGCTATTCCCAAACCTTCCATAACAAAGCCATCACCTACAGAGAGATGGACCTGGAGAAGAGTCCACTAATCAAGCTGGTCCTGGGGCTCTGTTCCCCCAAACACAAACAGACCCCACAGAGCCCCAGGACAGCAACACAATTAGACCCAACCAAATCATGAGAAAACAAAAACATAATTACTTTACACATTGGAAAGAAACAGAGCAAATTAGAAATCTATTTGTCCCCTAAACAGAGAGTACACAGTGGCAGAATACTTGATCACTGTCACTGACCCAAACTTAAGGAAAGCTTTGACTATGTACAGACTCAGTGAGCATAGCCTTGCTATTGAGAGAGGACGCCATAGGAAGACATGGCTCTCAGAGAAGACAGGCGATTTGCACACTGCCAACAAAATTAGGTGCAAACTGAGCTGCACTTCCTAACCTCCTGCCAAATGTCTGACCATATTAAAGACACATATTTCCCTTCGGGTTACACAGACCCACAAAGAATTTGAAAAACAAATCCAAATTTGAAAAACTCCTATATCTATTGGGTGAAATACCACAGTGTGCAATCACAGCAGCGAGATTTGTGACCTGTTTCCGCAAGAAAAAGGGCAACCAGTGAAGAACAAACACCATCGTAAATACAACCTATATTTATGTTTATTTATTTTCCCTTAATATTTATGTGTATTTATTTTCCTGTTTGTACTTTAACTATTTGCACATCGTTACAACACTGTATATATGTCACGCCCTGACCTTAGTTCCTTTTTATGTCTATATTTTAGTTTGGTCAGGGGCATGAGTTGGGGTGGGCATTCTATGTTTTTGTTCTATGTTTTGTATTTCTGCTTTTGGCCTGGTATGGTTCCCAATCAGAGGCAGCTGTCAATGGTTGTCTCTGATTGAGAACCATACTTAGGCAGCCTGTTTTCCCACTATGGGTTGTGGGTAGTTGTTTCCTGTTTTGTGTGTTGCTGCACCTTACAGGAATGTTTCGTTTTCATTTCACTCTCTTTGTTATTTTGTTTAGTGTTTCTGTTCCTAATAAATAACATGAACACTGACCACGCTGCACATTGGTCCGATCCTTCATGCTCCTCGTCAGAAGAGAAGGAAAACCGTTACAATATAGACATACTATGACATTTGAAATGTCTCTATTCCTTTAGAGCTTTTGTGAGTGTAATGTTTACTGTTTTTTATTGTTTATTATCTATTTCACTTGCTTTGGCAATGTAAACATACAGTTGAAGTTGGAAGTTTACATACACCGCAGCCAAATACATTTAAACTCACTTTTTCACAATTCCTGACATTTAATGCTAGTAAAGATTCCCTCTCTTAGGTCAGTTAGGATCTCCACTTTATTTTAAGAATGTGAAATGGCAAAATAATAGTATTAATAATATAATTATTTATTTCAGCTTTTATTTCATTCATCACCTTCCCAGTGGGTCAGAAGTTTACATACACTCAATTAGTATTTGGTAGCATTGCCTTTAAATAGTTTAATTTCAGGTAGCCTTTCACAAGCTTCCCACAGTAAGTTGGGAATTTCAATTTTGGTCCATTCCTTCTGACAGAGCTGGTGCAACTGAGTCAGGTTTGAAGGCCTCCTTGCTCGCACACACTTTCTCAGTTCTGTCCACAAATGTTCTGTGGGATTGAGGTCAGGGCTTTGTGATGGCCACTCCAATACATTGACTTTGTTATCCTTAAGCCATTTTGCCACAACTTTAGAAGTATGCTTGGGGTCATTGGCCATTTGGAAGATCCATTTGCAACCAAGCTTTAACTTCCTGACTGATGACTTGAGATGTTGCTTCAATATTTCCACATAATTTTCCTGCCTCATGATGCCATCTATTTTGTGAAGTGCACCAGTCCCTCCTGCAGCAAAGCACCCCCACAACATGATGCTGCCACCCCTGTGCTTCACGGTTGGGATGGTATTCTTCGGCTTGCAAGCCTCCCTCTTTTTCCCTCCAAACATAACGATGGTCATTATGGCCAAAAGTTATATTTTTGTTTCATCAGACCAGAGGAAATTTCTCCAAAAAGTACAATCTTTGTCCCCATGTGCAGTTGCAAACAGTAGACTGGCTTTTTTGTGGCGGTTTTGGGGCAATGGCTTCTTCCTTGCTGAGCAGCCTTTCAGGTTATTTCGATATAGGACTCGTTTTTACTATGGATATACAGTGGGGCAAAAAAGTATTTTTTTTCCCACCATAATTTGCAAATAAATTCATTAAAAATCCTACAATGTGATTTACTGGATTTGTTTTTCTTCTCATTTTGCCTGTCATAATTGAAGTGTATGATGAAAATTACAGGCCTCTCTCATCTTTTTAAGTGGGAGAACTTGCACAATTGGTGGCTGACTAAATACTTTTTGCCCCACTGTAGATACTTTTGTACCTTGAAATACATCCACAGGTACACCTCCAATTGACTCAAATGATGTCAATTAGCCTACCAGAAGCTTCTAAAATCATAAAACAGTAGATGTCCTAACCGACTTGCCAAAACAATAGTTTGTAAACAAGATAATTGTGGAGTGGTTGTAAAACAAGTTTTAATGGCTCTAACCTAAGTGTATGTAAACTTCCCATTTAAACTGTATGTTTCTCATCCCAATAAAGCCCTTTGAATTGAATTGAAATTGAGAGAGAGAGACTGATCATCCTTTTGTGAGTGTAATGTTCACTAATGTTTCCCTTGTTCATTTCCCTTTTGTTTATTGTCTATTCCATTTGCTTTGGCAATGTAAACATGTTTCCCATATCAATAAACCCTTTGAATTGAATTGAGAGAGACGGGGGGGGTACAGAGAGGGAATAGAGAGAGAGAGAGAGAGAGAGAGAGAGAGAGAGAGAGAGAGAGACAGATAAATAGAAGGGGGATACAGAGGGAGAATAGCGAGAGAGAATAGAGAATAGAGAGAGAGAGAGAGAGAGAGAGAGAGAGAGAGAGAGAGAGAGAGAGAGAGAGAGAGAGAGAGAGAGAGAGAGAGAAAGAGAGAGAGAGAGAGAGACAGAAACAGAGAGAGAGAGAGAGAGAGAGAGAGAGAGAGAGAGAGAGAGAGAGAGAGAGACTAACCACCCTTTTGTGAGTGTAATGTACACTAATGTGTCCTTGTTTATTTTGCTTTTGTTTATTGTCTATTCCATTTGCTTTGGATAAGTAAACATGTTTCCCATGCCAATAAAGCCCTTTGAATTGAATTGAGAGAGAGAGAGAGAGAGAGAGAGAGAGAGAGAGAGAGAGAGAGAGAGAGAGAGAGAGAGAGAGAGAGAGAGAGAGAGAGAGAGAGAGAGAGAGAGAGAGAGAGAGAGAGAGAGAGAGAGAGAGAGAGTCAGTGTGTGCGTGTGTGTGTGTCTGTCTGGCTGTAAATGTCTTAACCATGCTGATGTTTGGTACTAAACTCCCCTACCCTGCTCAACACCACATGATATCATTATCTTTTAAACTGCCTGTATTGACACTAGCCAGCAATAAAACCTACACTAACTACTGGGCTTGACCTTCATTTGAATAATCCTCCTGGAGATCAGAACTAACTCTCTGGGAGGGAGGGGACTGACCATGGCCCAGAAGTAGTTAGCCATCTGCTGCCGGTTCTGGAGAACAGCCCAGAGGAACAGGTCCCTCCAGGGGTGCTCACAGCGCTCCTCCAACTCAGCAAGGCTCTTCTGGTTGTTAAAGAGACGGCCTGCCTTCTTGCCTGTCTTCTCCTGGAGACAACACAAACACACACAGTGAGACACACACACTTAAGGATGAAGAAGAGTGAACTCTGACAGACACATAGAAATGCAGAGAAAAACGTGTCTCTGCTGGACATCTTGACATGGTTGCAATCTGTTCTTCAGAAAAGCCTTGGAATCTGTGAGGTTTTCTTTTCTCCAGACACAATTCTGTGTTCAGCTGTGATCCATGAGGAACTATCTGTGATTCATGAGGAACTATCTGTGATCCATGAGGAACTATCTGTGATTCATGAGGAACTATCTGTGGTCCATGAGGAACTATCTGTGATCCATGAGGAACTATCTGTGGTCCATGAGGAACTATCTGTGATCCATGAGGAACTATATGTGATTCATGAGGAACTATCTGTGATCCATGAGGAACTATCTGTGATTCATGAGGAACTATCTGTGATCCATGAGGAACTATCTGTGATCCATGAGGAACTAACTATCTGTGGTCCATGAGGAACTATCTGTGATCCATGAGGAACTATCTGTGATCCATGAGGAACTATCTGTGATCCATGAGGAACTATCTGTGATCCATGAGGAACTATCTGTGATTCATGAGGAACTATCTGTGATTCATGAGGAACTATCTGTGATCCATGAGGAACTATCTGTGATTCATGAGGAACTATATGTGATCCATGAGGAACTATCTGTGATCCATGAGGAACTATCTGTGATTCACGAGGAACTATCTGTGATTCATGAGGAACTATCTGTGATCCATGAGGAACTATCTGTGATTCATGAGGAACTATCTGTGATTCATGAGGAACTATCTGTGATCCATGAGGAACTATCTGTGATCCATGAGGAACTATCTGTGATTCATGAGGAACTATCTGTGATTCATGAGAAACTATCTGTGATCCATGAGGAACTATCTGTGATTCATGAGGAACTATATGTGATCCATGAGGAACTATCTGTGATCCATGAGGAACATCCATGAGGAACTATCTGTGATCCATGAGGAACTATCTGTGATCCATGAGGAACTATCTGTGATCCATGAGGAACTATCTGTGATTCATGAGGAACTATCTGTGATCCATGAGGAACTATGATCCATGAGGAACTATCTGTGATCCATGAGGAACTATCTGTGATCCATGAGGAACTATCTGTGATCCATGAGGAACTATCTGTGATTCATGAGGAACTATCTGTGATCCATGAGGAACTATCTGTGATCCATGAGGAACTATCTGTGATCCATGAGGAACTATCTGTGATTCATGAGGAACTATCTGTGATCCATGAGGAACTATCTGTGATCCATGAGGAACTATCTGTGATTCATGAGGAACTATCTGTGATCCATGAGGAACTATCTGTGATCCATGAGGAACTATCTGTGATCCATGAGGAACTATCTGTGATCCATGAGGAACTATCTGTGATTCATGAGGAACTATCTGTGATTCATGAGGAACTATCTGTGATTCATGAGGAACTATCTGTGATCCATGAGGAACTATATGTGATCCATGAGGAACTATCTGTGATCCATGAGGAACTATCTGTGATTCATGAGGAACTATCTGTGATCCATGAGGAACTATCTGTGATTCATGAGGAACTATCTGTGATCCATGAGGAACTATCTGTGATCCATGAGGAACTATCTGTGATCCATGAGGAACTATCTGTGATTCATGAGGAACTATCTGTGATCCATGAGGAACTATCTGTGATCCATGAGGAACTATCTGTGATCCATGAGGAACTATCTGTGATTCATGAGGAACTATCTGTGATCCATGAGGAACTATCAGTGATCCATGAGGAACTATCTGTGATCCATGAGGAACTATCTGTGATCCATGAGGAACTATCTGTGATCCATGAGGAACTATCTGTGATCCATGAGGAACTATCTGTGATCCATGAGGAACTATCTGTGATCCATGAGGAACTATCTGTGATCCATGAGGAACTATCTGTGATTCATGAGGAACTATCTGTGATCCATGAGGAACTATCTGTGATCCATGAGGAACTATCTGTGATCCATGAGGAACTATCTGTGATCCATGAGGAACTATCTGTGATTCATGAGGAACTATCTGTGATCCATGAGGAACTATCTGTGATCCATGAGGAACTATCTGTGATCCATGAGGAACTATCTGTGATCCATGAGGAACTGATCTGTGATTCATGAGGAACTATCTGTGATTCATGAGGAACTATCTGTGATTCATGAGGAACTATCTGTGATCCATGAGGAACTATATGTGATCCATGAGGAACTATCTGTGATCCATGAGGAACTATCTGTGATTCATGAGGAACTATCTGTGATCCATGAGGAACTATCTGTGATCCATGAGGAACTATCTGTGATCCATGAGGAACTATCTGTGATCCATGAGGAACTATCTGTGATCCATGAGGAACTATCTGTGATTCATGAGGAACTATCTGTGATCCATGAGGAACTATCTGTGATCCATGAGGAACTATCTGTGATCCATGAGGAACTATCTGTGATCCATGAGGAACTATCTGTGATCCACGAGGAACTATCTGTGATCCATGAGGAACTATCTGTGATCCATGAGGAACTATCTGTGATCCATGAGGAACTATCTGTGATCCATGAGGAACTATCTGTGATCCATGAGGAACTATCTGTGATCCATGAGGAACTATCTGTGATCCATGAGGAACTATCTGTGATTCATGAGGAACTATCTGTGATTCATGAGGAACTATCTGTGATCCATGAGGAACTATCTGTGGTCCATGAGGAACTATCTGTGATTCATGAGGAACTATCTGTGGTCCATGAGGAACTATCTGTGATTCATGAGGAACTATCTGTGGTCCATGAGGAACTATCTGTTATCCATGATGTGATAAACTCACTCCGCGTTACCTCAGGAAGAGCCTACCCAGTACCCACCGTGGGCAGCTTCTGATAGAAGCCTTTACACGAGTCGTGCAGGAAGTCTTTCAGCACTTTGACACCTCATGCAGGGGTGAAGCGGGCCTTCCAGTCCCCGGACTCGGCCTTGTGGTGGTCGTGAGGGGGTCCAGGGGTCCGTGTAGCCTTCAGTAGGAGCTGTTTCTCCTGGTGCTTCTTCAGGAGGAGGAGATGAAGGAGGCTCTTCTCTGACACGGAGCAGTAGAGCTCCTGCAGGCGGCCGTATGTCAGGAACTCGCCCAGACACACGCCGTTGTCCACAAATAGACGCACAAAGTCGGGCTTATCATTGACCAGCGTCCATCATCACCTCCTCCAGGTCACCTGCCTGCGAGGGTCAGTAGATAGTGTTATATATTACTAACTTTGTAGTAAACTACCAATACAATTCCAATATTCTGTTTTACTAAGCAATATTTATGCTGCATATAGGCTTTTTTACATTCCGTTATTATACTAAGGTAAGATACGTTTTTTAATGATCCTTGATGTGGCAGCAAATATATTACATTAACAATAATCAGCACTAGCAGTACAAAGTTCAGGACCAATAGAGAGAGAGAATGAATGAAGGAGGGACATCTCATGCTGTCTTTCATTCTCACCGTCCACTCCACGTCCCCATTGAAGATGTGGCTCTTAGCGATGTCCACCCGGTTCCAGGCCACCGCCAACTTCAGCTCATCCAGGAAGTCCTGAGCTTCCTGACCTGGCTCTTACAGGCTGCATGCCACACACAGGGCAAATGTTAGATGTTTAGATGTTAGGGGTCAAAAAGTTAGATGTTAGGGGTCAAAGGTGAGATGTTAGGGGTCAAAGGTTATGGGTTAACCCCCGTTCAGAAAGAAAGTTGATATCCATCAAAAACAGAATGAGCGTATTTATTTTCTATGTTGACGGATGGCTTCCAGTAACTCCTCAAACCTTTTTATGGAGCATAATTGTAAATGTATTGATCTTTTGATGGATATCTTTCATCTGCTTCTATACAAGCCCTTTAGGATTGATGTAAGTGCTGTCAGCCGTAGTAGAAGCATTCCATCCAGTACCTTTGACCAAAGCTTTGAGGATCACTGTGTCCAGCTCAGAGCTCTCCTGCTCGGGGTCATGAACTGTCAGGAGGTGGCCGTTGTCCAGTATCTTCTGGATCTGAAGATCAGGAGGGAAGTCAGTCACTCAACCTCTCTCTACTCTCTCTCTGCTCTCTCGCTCTGCTCTCTCTCTGCTCTCTCTCTCTGCTCTCTCTCTCTCTCTTTTCTGCTCTTTCGCTCTGCTTCTCTGCCTCTCTCGCTCTGCTCCCTCTCTGCCTCTCTCTGCTCTCTGCTTCTGCCTCTGCTTCTCTCTCTGCTCTCTCTCTCTGCTCTCTCGCTCTGCTCTCTGCTCTGCTCTCTCTGCTCTGCTCTCTGCTCTCTCACCTGCTCTGCTCACCTCTCTCTCACCTGCCTCTCACTCTGCTCTCTCTGCCTCTCCTGCCTCTGCCTCGCTCTGCTCTCTCTCTGCCTCTCGCTCTCTCGCTCTGCTCTCTCTCTCTGCTCTCTCGCTCTGCTCTCTCTCTATGCTCCTTACCAGCTTGGTCCAGTTAGTGATGTCAGTGCTGTGGTGCACGCTGGGAAAGGTGTCTAGCAGGAGCTCCTGCACGCTGTCCATGTCCCAGCAGCCCCGGTTCATCAGCGTGACTCAGGATGTGGGCCACGCCCCGACCCCGCCAGTATCAGCCAGGGCATGTTCCCTATGCTCCTTATACATCCTCTACCCAGAGACAGAGGAGGTCTGCTTACCCAAACAGCACACACAGCACACACAGCAATATCTCTATGGTAACACAGCTACAGTATAACACAGTATGATGTGCTGGTAATTCACGCAGCAATATAGTGGACAGCTACAGTATGCAGGTATGATGTGCTGGTAATTCACGCAGCAATATAGAAACTATGGTAACACAGCTACAGTATAACGCAGTATGATGTGCTGGTAATTCACGGCAATATAGAAACTATGGTAACACAGCTACAGTATAACGCAGTATGATGTGCTGGTAATTCACGCAGCAATATAGAAACTATGGTAACACAGCTACAGTATAACGCAGTATGATGTGCTGGTAATTCACGCAGCAATATAGAAACTATGGTAACACAGCTACAGTATAACGCAGTATGATGTGCTGGTAATTCACGCAGCAATATAGAAACTATGGTAACACAGCTACAGTATAACGCAGTATGATGTGCTGGTAATTCACGCAGCAATATAGAAACTATGGTAACACAGCTACAGTATAACGCAGTATGATGTGCTGGTAATTCACGCAGCAATATAGAAACTACGGTAACACAGCTACAGTATAACGCAGTATGATGTGCTGGTAATTCACGCAGCAATATAGAAACTATGGTAACACAGCTACAGTATAACGCAGTATGATGTGCTGGTAATTCACGCAGCAATATAGAAACTATGGTAACACAGCTACAGTATAACGCAGTATGATGTGCTGGTAATTCACGCAGCAATATAGAAACTACGGTAACACAGCTACAGTATAACGCAGTATGATGTGCTGGTAATTCACGCAGCAATATAGAAACTATGGTAACACAGCTACAGTATAACGCAGTATGATGTGCTGGTAATTCACGCAGCAATATAGAAACTATGGTAACACAGCTACAGTATAACGCAGTATGATGTGCTGGTAATTCACGCAGCAATATAGAAACTATGGTAACACAGCTACAGTATAACGCAGTATGATGTGCTGGTAATTCACGCAGCAATATAGAAACTATGGTAACACAGCTACAGTATAACGCAGTATGATGTGCTGGTAATTCACGCAGCAATATAGAAACTATGGTAACACAGCTACAGTATAACATAGTATGATGTGCTGGTAATTGCAATATAGAAACTATGGTAACACAGCGACAGTATAACGCAGTATGATGTGCTGGTAATTCACGCAGCAATATAGAAACTACGGTAACACAGCTACAGTATGATTCTGACTAAATAGACACTTTGGATCAATTGAAATGTTGCTATGGCAACATAATATATAATAGGCCTCGTCATATGAAATGTATACACGTTCATACATGCTTATGACAAGTAATATAATAACACATTATACTGAAAAGTTGAATTAATGGGAAACTAATATTTTCCAAAAATGTGACAAACCTGTAGGATCCGAGGTTCTCCATGCACCAGGAGACACAGCACTGGGATCTCAAAGCTGCCTGCACCTGTAGCGATGCAGAATATCAACAAGGGCCCTGGTTGATTCCTTAAAACCACTCATTAAAGTCAAAAAGAAGCATTCTTCCTGAAGAAATACAAGTGTGCTGTGTCAAATATGACGCACAGTAAACATTAACAACCTTCAAATAAGTTTGGGGGGGGGCAGGTAGCCTAGTGGTTGGAGCGTTGGGCCAGTAACCAGCAGGTAGCCTAGTGGTTGGAGCGTTGGGCCAGTAACCAGCAGGTAGCCTAGTGGTTGGAGCGTTGGGCCAGTAACCAGCAGGTAGCCTAGTGGTTGGAGCGTTGGGCCAGTAACCAGCAGGTAGCCTAGTGGTTGGAGCGTTGGGCCAGTAACCAGCAGGTAGCCTAGTGGTTGGAGCGTTGGGCCAGTAACCAGCAGGTAGCCTAGTGGTTGGAGCGTTGGGCCAGTAACCAGCAGGTAGCCTAGTGGTTGGAGCGTTGGGCCAGTAACCAGCAGGTAGCCTAGTGGTTGGAGCGTTGGGCCAGTAACCAAAAGGTTGCTGGATCTAATCCCCGAGCTGACAAGGTAAAAAATGTCTGCCCCTGAACAAGGCAGTTAACACACTGCTCCCTGGTAGACAGTCATTGTAAATAAGAATTTGTTCTTAACTGACTTGCCTAGTTAAATAAAGGTTAAAAAAGAGTAAGTATGTTTAAGTTGAAGTAGGTTCACCTCCATAACCGGTGCGCTGCAGGGAGATATGCTTGAGCAGCTTGACCCTCATTTCGCTGGTGGCCCCGGGGCGCTGAGGGTCCTCCTCAACCAGGACAAAGTGGGAGTGGTTGCAGTCCAGGGAGTACACCGCCCCATGGGACAGGTCCTGGGGCTCCACCACGGCAGGCTGGTCTGGCTGCAGGAGGAGACACGTCGGTCAGAGAACAGATTTCAGAGGAGCGCGTAACAGCAACTCACACACAGACACACAGACGTTTTACTGGGACCTCGTTGTCTAGTCTAATCACATGTTAAATGTAATCAACATCTACTCTGAACTCATATGATCTTCTGCATGGATGTGTATGGAGACCTTAGCAGCAAGCAGAGCGTCTCTGTTGTGGATCATGTTCCAGGGAGCGTGCCGATGGCCACCACCTTGACCTTAGAGGAGGTGCTGGCCAGAGAGTGGTCACGGACAGCCTGGCCCAGGTGCTTGGTGATGCCGGCGAAGCCCGTTGGTCAGGATCCAGGCACCTGTGAGGTAGAGACATCATCTCACTTTGTCCAACATGCTCACTTTAGAGCAGGGAACTCAACGTGGCCCATTGGCTGATTTAATGCTGCCCAAGATTATCTTCGTAAAAACAAAAGTGAATTGTGTGTGTGTGTGTGTGTGTGTGTGTGTGTGTGTGTGTGTGTGTGTGTGTGTGTGTGTGTGTGTGTGTGTGTGTGTGTGTGTGTGTGTGTGTGTGTGTGTGTGTGTGTGTGTGTGTGTGCGTGTGTGTGTGTGCTTGCGCGTGTGTGTGTGTATGTGTATGTGTGTATGTGTGTGCGTGTGCGTGTGTTGTATGCGCGTGTGTGTGTATGCGTGTGTGTATGTGTGTATGCGTGTGTGTATGTGTGTATGCGTGTGTGCGCGTGTCCCACCTGTGCTCTGAGCAGCCTTGACCAGTCCTTTCCTCACGGTGTCCCTGAGCCAGGGTTTCATCTGAGCCAGCTCTCCCCCCCACCAGAGCCACCACCTCCCCCACCAGAGCCACCACCAGGTGTGGAGGGGCTAGTCCCCACTGCTCTGTCAGCATCTGGTAGATTAACACTGGATCTGTGGAGCTGTGAACCCTCACAAACTGGACAGAGAAGCACAGTGTGGTATTTACTGAGAGATGTACATGGTCAAGGAACAGGTCCTCTTTCATATTTCTTCCATCTCTTTCTTGACTTGAAATAGTTTTGTAAAATGATGAGAAACATGGATAAATTAAGCTGAAATGACTGAATGAGAATATGCATTAATTATCAATCTGCATTGTTTTGATAATTCAGGCCATGTTAGTGCTGAGATGGAACACAGTCCTGCACATACTGAAATGTATCACTCCAGGACCACAGTTTGTGATCACTGAACTCTCTTAGATAGGAAATCATCAAATCAAAATCAAATCAAATTTTATTTGTCACATACACATGGTTAGCAGATGTTAATGCGAGTGTAGTGAAATGCTTGTGCTTCTAGTTCCGACAATGCAGTAATAACCAACAAGTAATCTAACTAACAATTCCTAAACTACTGTCTTATACACAGTGTAAGGGAATAAAGAATATGTACATAAGGATATATGAATGAGTGATGGTACAGAGCAGCATAGGCAAGATACAGTAGATGGTATTGAGTGCAGTATATACATATAAGATGAGTATGTAAACAAAGTGGCATAGTTAAAGTGGCTAGTGATACATGTATTACATAAGGATGCAGTCGATGATATAGAGTACAGTATATACGTATGCATATGAGATGAATAATGTAGGGTAAGTAACATTATATAAGGTAGCATTGTAATGTTACTTACCCTACAGGACCAATATGGATGGTGGTACGGAACAATTTCCAACTGTGGTTGTAACAGTGTTACCATCTGGTTATAGCACCTTGTGGTTGTAACAGTGTTACCATCTGGTTATAGCACCTTGTGGTTGTAACAGTGTTACCATCTGGTTATAGCACCTTGTGGTTGTAACAGTGTTACCATCTGGTTATAGCACCTTGTGGTTGTAACAGTGTTACCATCTGGTTATAGCACCTTGTGGTTGTAACAGTGTTACCATCTGGTTATAGCACCTTGTGGTTGTAACAGTGTTACCATCTGGTTATAGCACCTTGTGGTTGTAACAGTGTTGCCATCTGGTTATAGCACCTTGTGGTTGTAACAGTGTTGCCATCTGGTTATAGCACCTTGTGGTTGTAACAGTGTTACCATCTGGTTATAGCACCTTGTGGTTATAACAGTGTTACCATCTGGTTATAACACCTTGTGGTTGTAACAGTGTTACCATCTGGTTATAACACCTTTTGGTTGTAACAGTGTTACCATCTGGTTATAACACCTTGTGGTTGTAACAGTGTTACCATCTGGTTATAGCACCTTGTGGTTGTAACAGTGTTACCATCTGGTTATAGCACCTTGTGGTTGTAACAGTGTTGCCATCTGGTTATAACACCTTGTGGTTGTAACAGTGTTACCATCTGGTTATAACACCTTGTGGTTGTAACAGTGTTATCATCTGGTTATAGCACCTTGTGGTTGTAACAGTGTTACCATCTGGTTATAACACCTTGTGGTTGTAACAGTGTTACCATCTGGTTATAACACCTTGTGGTTGTAACAGTGTTACCATCTGGTTATAGCACCTTGTGGTTGTAACAGTGTTACCATCTGGTTATAGCACCTTGTGGTTGTAACAGTGTTACCATCTGGTTATAACACCTTGTGGTTGTAACAGTGTTACCATCTGGTTATAACACCTTGTGGTTGTAACAGTGTTACCATCTGGTTATAGCACCTTGTGGTTGTAACAGTGTTGCCATCTGGTTATAGCACCTTGTGGTTGTAACAGTGTTACCATCTGGTTATAGCACCTTGTGGTTGTAACAGTGTTGCCATCTGGTTATAGCACCTTGAGGTTGTAACAGTGTTACCATCTGGTTATAACACCTTGTGGTTGTAACAGTGTTACCATCTGGTTATAGCACCTTGTGGTTGTAACAGTGTTGCCATCTGGTTATAACACCTTGTGGTTGTAACAGTGTTACCATCTGGTTATAGCACCTTGTGGTTGTAACAGTGTTACCATCTGGTTATAACACCTTGTGGTTGTAACAGTGTTACCATCTGGTTATAGCACCTTGTGGTTGTAACAGTGTTGCCATCTGGTTATAACACCTTGTGGTTGTAACAGTGTTACCATCTGGTTATAGCACCTTGTGGTTGTAACAGTGTTACCATCTGGTTATAACACCTTGTGGTTGTAACAGTGTTACCATCTGGTTATAGCACCTTGTGGTTGTAACAGTATTACCATCTGGTTATAGCAACTTGTGGTTGTAACAGTGTTACCATCTGGTTATAGCACCTTGTGGTTGTAACAGTGTTACCATCTGGTTATAGCACCTTGTGGTTGTAACAGTGTTACCATCTGGTTATAGCACCTTGTGGTTGTAACAGTGTTGCCATCTGGTTATAGCACCTTGTGGTTGTAACAGTGTTGCCATCTGGTTATAGCACCTTGTGGTTGTAACAGTGTTACCATCTGGTTATAGCACCTTGTGGTTGTAACAGTGTTACCATCTGGTTATAACACCTTGTGGTTGTAACAGTGTTACCATCTGGTTATAACACCTTGTGGTTGTAACAGTGTTACCATCTGGTTATAGCACCTTGTGGTTGTAACAGTGTTACCATCTGGTTATAGCACCTTGTGGTTGTAACAGTGTTACCATCTGGTTATAACACGTTGTGGTTGTAACAGTGTTACCATCTGGTTATAGCACCTTGTGGTTGTAATAGTGTCACCATCTGGTTATAGCACCTTAATGGTTGTAACAGTGTTGCCATCTGGTTATAGCACCTTGTGGTTGTAACAGTGTTGCCATCTGGTTATAGCACCTTGTGGTTGTAACAGTGTTGCCATCTGGTTATAGCACCTTGTGGTTGTAACAGTGTTACCATCTGGTTATAGCACCTTGTGGTTATAACAGTGTTACCATCTGGTTATAACACCTTGTGGTTGTAACAGTGTTACCATCTGGTTATAACACCTTTGGTTGTAACAGTGTTACCATCTGGTTATAACACCTTGTGGTTGTAACAGTGTTACCATCTGGTTATATCACCTTGTGGTTGTAACAGTGTTACCATCTGGTTATAGCACCTTGTGGTTGTAACAGTGTTGCCATCTGGTTATAACACCTTGTGGTTGTAACAGTGTTACCATCTGGTTAGAGCACCTTGTGGTTGTAACATTGTTACCATCTGGTTATAGCACCTTGTGGTTGTAACAGTGTTACCATCTGGTTATAACACCTTGTGGTTGTAACAGTGTTACCATCTGGTTATAACACCTTGTGGTTGTAACAGTGTTACCATCTGGTTATAACACCTTGTGGTTGTAACAGTGTTACCATCTGGTTATAGCACCTTGTGGTTGTAACAGTGTTACCATCTGGTTATAACACCTTGTGGTTGTAACAGTGTTACCATCTGGTTATAACACCTTGTGGTTGTGACAGTGTTACCATCTGGTTATAGCACCTTGTGGTTGTAACAGTGTTGCCATCTGGTTATAGCACCTTGTGGTTGTAACAGTGTTACCATCTGGTTATAGCAGTGTTACCTTGTGGTTGTAACAGTGTTGCCATCTGGTTATAGCACCTTGAGGTTGTAACAGTGTTACCATCTGGTTATAACACCTTGTGGTTGTAACAGTGTTACCATCTGGTTATAGCACCTTGTGGTTGTAACAGTGTTGCCATCTGGTTATAACACCTTGTGGTTGTAACAGTGTTACCATCTGGTTATAGCACCTTGTGGTTGTAACAGTGTTACCATCTGGTTATAACACCTTGTGGTTGTAACAGTGTTACCATCTGGTTATAGCACCTTGTGGTTGTAACAGTGTTGCCATCTGGTTATAACACCTTGTGGTTGTACCAGTGTTACCATCTGGTTATAGCACCTTGTGGTTGTAACAGTGTTGCCATCTGGTTATAGCACCTTGTGGTTGTAACAGTGTTGCCATCTGGTTATAGCACCTTGTGGTTGTAACAGTGTTACCATCTGGTTATAGCACCTTGTGGTTGTAACAGTGTTACCATCTGGTTATAACACCTTGTGGTTGTAACAGTGTTACCATCTGGTTATAACACCTTGTGGTTGTAACAGTGTTACCATCTGGTTATAGCACCTTGTGGTTGTAACAGTGTTACCATCTGGTTATAGCACCTTGTGGTTGTAACAGTGTTACCATCTGGTTATAACACGTTGTGGTTGTAACAGTGTTACCATCTGGTTATAGCACCTTGTGGTTGTAATAGTGTCACCATCTGGTTATAGCACCTTAATGGTTGTAACAGTGTTGCCATCTGGTTATAGCACCTTGTGGTTGTAACAGTGTTACCATCTGGTTATAACACCTTGTGGTTGTAACAGTGTTACCATCTGGTTATAGCACCTTGTGGTTGTAACAGTGTTGCCATCTGGTTATAACACCTTGTGGTTGTAACAGTGTTGCCATCTGGTTATAGCACCTTGAGGTTGTAACAGTGTTACCATCTGGTTATAACACCTTGTGGTTGTAACAGTGTTACCATCTGGTTATAGCACCTTGTGGTTGTAACAGTGCTACCATCTGGTTATATCACCTTGTGGTTGTAACAGTGTTGCCATCTGGTTATAGCACCTTGTGGTTGTAACAGTGTAGCCATCTGGTTATATCACCTTGTGGTTGTAACAGTGTTGCCATCTGGTTATAGCACCTTGTGGTTGTAACAGTGTTGCCATCTGGTTATAGCACATTGTGGTTATAACAGTGTTACCATCTGGTTATAGCACCTTGTGGTTGTAACAGTGTTGCCATCTGGTTATAGCACCTTGTGGTTATAACAGTGTTACCATCTGGTTATAACACCTTGTGGTTGTAACAGTGTTACCATCTGGTTATAACACCTTGTGGTTGTAACAGTGTTGCCATCTGGTTATAGCACCTTGTGGTTGTAACAGTGTTGCCATCTGGTTATAGCACCTTGTGGTTGTAACAGTGTTGCCATCTGGTTATAGCACCTTGTGGTTGTAACAGTGTTGCCATCTGGTTATAGCACCTTGTGGTTGTAACAGTGTTGCCATCTGGTTATAGCACCTTGTGGTTGTAACAGTGTTGCCATCTGGTTATAGCACCTTGTGGTTGTAACATTGTTACCATCTGGTTATAGCACCTTGTGGTTGTAACAGTGTTACCATCTGGTTATAACACCTTGTGGTTGTAACAGTGTTACCATCTGGTTATAACACCTTGTGGTTGTAACAGTGTTACCATCTGGTTATAACACCTTGTGGTTGTAACAGTGTTACCATCTGGTTATAACACCTTGTGGTTGTAACAGTGTTGCCATCTGGTTATAACACCTTGTGGTTGTGACATTGTTACCATCTGGTTATAGCACCTTGTGGTTGTAACAGTGTTGCCATCTGGTTATAACACCTTGTGGTTGTGACAGTGTTACCATCTGGTTATAACACCTTGTGGTTGTAACAGTGTTACCATCTGGTTATAGCACCTTGTGGTTGTAACAGTGTTACCATCTGGTTATAGCACCTTGTGGTTGTAACAGTGTTACCTTGTGGTTGTAGCACCTTGTGGTTGTAACAGTGTTGCCTTGTGGTTGTAACAGTGTTACCTTGTGGTTGTAACAGTGTTGCCTTGTGGTTGTAACAGTGTTACCTTGTGGTTGTAACAGTGTTGCCTTGTGGTTGTAACAGTGTTACCTTGTGGTTGTAACAGTGTTACCTTGTGGTTGTAACAGTGTTACCTTGTGGTTGTAACAGTGTTACCTTGTGGTTGTAACAGTGTTGCCTTGTGGTTGTAACAGTACCAGTCACTCTGCTTGTGGTTGAGGCAACAGAGTTTAGACCCAGTACCAGTCACTCTGCTGTGACAGTGTTACCTTGTGGTACAGTAACACTGTTGCCTTGTGGTTGTAACAGTGTTACCTTGTGGTTGTAACACTGTTGCCTTGTGGCTGTAACAGTGTTACCTACAGTACCAGTCACTCTGCTAACAGTGTTACCAAGAGTTTCCCCTTGTCCTCACTGGTGCCAGTGAAGTCAATGTCCCCACTACCGTCCTGCTGCCCAGTGACCCCTCTCCTTGTCCCTCTTAGCACCCCGGACCTCGGCCTTCAGCCACACTCTCCACGGCCTGCTGCTGATGACAGTAGGCATCTCCAAGAGTTTAGGCCAACAGAGCACTGCCACAGCACAGACACATTATGACATACAGAATACACATTATACACATAGAAACAATGTACATCACATACAGTAGTATTTACACTCCGGTCATTCACAATCCAGTATGACAAACAAACAAACACAAACCACTCACTCTACCTTCGCTCCCGTGACCACTACCAGTCACATCCCTGATGACATGAGGCATCTCCAAGAGGCATACCAGTCACTCTGCAGCGGTAGCGACCCCCTATAGACACAGCACCCATAGTGCACAACATGACTTTTACCCCTTGAACCCAGAATCATTCACCAGTCACTCTGCTGCTGATGACAGGTGTGAGGCATCTCCAAGAGTTTAGACCTACAGTACCAGTCACTCTGCTGATGACAGGTGTGAGGCATCTCCAAGAGTTTAGACCTACAGTACCAGTCACTCTCTGCTGATGACAGGTGTGAGGCATCTCCAAGAGTTTAGACCTACAGTACCAGTCACTCTGCTGATGACAGGTGTGAGGCATCTCCAAGAGTTTAGACCTACAGTACCAGTCACTCTGCTGATGACAGGTGTGAGGCATCTCCAAGAGTTTAGACCTACAGTACCAGTCACTGCTGCTGATGACAGGTGTGAGGCATCTCCAAGAGTTTAGACCTACAGTACCAGTCACTCTGCTGATGACAGGTGTGAGGCATCTCCAAGAGTTTAGACCTACAGTACCAGTCACTCTGCTGATGACAGGTGTGAGGCATCTCCAAGAGTTTAGACCTACAGTACCAGTCACTCTGCTGCTGATGACAGGTGTGAGGCATCTCCAAGAGTTTAGACCTACAGTACCAGTCACTCTGCTGATGACAGGTGTGAGGCATCTCCAAGAGTTTAGACCTACAGTACCAGTCACTCTGCTGATGACAGGTGTGAGGCATCTCCAAGAGTTTAGACCTACAGTACCAGTCACTCTGCTGATGACAGGTGTGAGGCATCTCCAAGAGTTTAGACCTACAGTACCAGTCACTCTGCTGCTGATGACAGGTGTGAGGCATCTCCAAGAGTTTAGACCTACAGTACCAGTCACTCTGCTGATGACAGGTGTGAGGCATCTCCAAGAGTTTAGACCTACAGTACCAGTCACTCTGCTGATGACAGGTGTGAGGCATCTCCAAGAGCTTAGACCTACAGTACCAGTCACTCTGCTGCTGATGACAGGTGTGAGGCATCTCCAAGAGTTTAGACCTACAGTACCAGTCACTCTGCTGATGACAGGTGTGAGGCATCTCCAAGAGTTTAGACCTACAGTACCAGTCACTCTGCTGTTGATGACAGGTGTGAGGCATCTCCAAGAGCTTAGACCTACAGTACCAGTCACTCTGCTGATGACAGGTGTGAGGCATCTCCAAGAGTTTAGACCTACAGTACCAGTCACTCTGCTGATGACAGGTGTGAGGCATCTCCAAGAGTTTAGACCTACAGTACCAGTCACTCTGTTGATGACAGGTGTGAGGCATCTCCAAGAGTTTAGACCTACAGTACCAGTCACTCTGTTGATGACAGGTGTGAGGCATCTCCAAGAGTTTAGACCTACAGTACCAGTCACTCTGCTGATGACAGGTGTGAGGCATCTCCAAGAGTTTAGACCTACAGTACCAGTCACTCTGCTGCTGATGACAGGTGTGAGGCATCTCCAAGAGTTTAGACCTACAGTACCAGTCACTCTGCTGATGACAGGTGTGAGGCATCTCCAAGAGTTTAGACCTACAGTACCAGTCAAAAGTTTGGACACACTGACTCATTCAAGGGGTTTTCTTTCATTTTTACTATTTTCTTCATTGTAGAATAATAGTGAAGACATCAAAACTATGAAATAACACATATGGAATCATGTAGTAACCAAAAAGTGTTAAACAAATCAAAATATATTAATTTGACATTTGTACCAACTATAATCAAAGGCAAATGTAACTGCTGCACTAAGTACCTTAATAGGACAGCTCTTATAAGGATGTGAATGAAATGAGACAGGATGTTATCAGAGGGAGTTAGATGGACAGGGAGAGGAGGAGAGGTTAACCTCTGTGGCTCCTCTCCCTGTTCGGGCGGAGCTCGGCGGTCGTCATAGCCGGTCTACTAGAAGGTGGCTCCTCTCCCTGTTCGGGCGGAGCTCGGCGGTCGTCGTAGCCGGCCTACTAGAAGGTGGCTCCTCTCCCTGTTCGGGCGGAGCTCGGCGGTCGTCGTAGCCGGTCTACTAGAAGGTGGCTCCTCTCACTGTTCGGGCGGAGCTGAGGCTCGGGTAGTCGTACCAGCCGGTCTGCTAGAAGGTGGCTCCTCTCCCTGTTCGGGCGGAGCTCGGCGGTCGTCGTAGCCGGCCTACTAGAAGGTGGCTCCTCTCCCTGTTCGGGCGGAGCTCGGCGGTCGTCATAGCCGGTCTACTAGAAGGTGGCTCCTCTCCCTGTTCGGGCGGAGCTCGGCGGTCGTCGTAGCCGGTCTACTAGAAGGTGGCTCCTCTCCCTGTTCGGGCGGAGCTCGGCGGTCGTCGTAGCCGGTCTACTAGAAGGTGGCTCCTCTCCCTGTTCGGGCGGAGCTCGGCGGTAGTCGTAGCCGGTCTACTAGAAGGTGGCTCCTCTCCCTGTTCGGGCGGAGCTCGGCGGTCGTCGTAGCCGGCCTACTAGAAGGTGGCTCCTCTCCCTGTTCGGGCGGAGCTCGGCGGTCGTCGTAGCCGGTCTACTAGAAGGTGGCTCCTCTCCCTGTTCGGGCGGAGCTCGGCGGTCGTCGTAGCCGGTCTACTAGCTGCCACCAATCCATTGTTCCTTTTCGTTTGTGTCTGTCTGTTTTTTATTTACACCTGTGTCCTATTAGTTTATTTCGGGGGATTTATTAACCTCCGCTGCCTGCTAGTCTTTGTGAGGGGTTATTTGCTGTTGTTGCTCTGTTAGGGGTGCGTGTTTGCTCTGTTAGGGGTGCGTGTTTGCTCTGTTAGAGGTGTATGTTTGCTCTGTTAGGGGTGTGTGTTTGCTCTGTTAGGTGGGTGTAGGGTGTTTGCTCTGTTAGGGGTGCGTGTTTGCTCTGTTAGAGGTGTATGTTTGCTCTGTTAGGGGTGCGTGTTTGCTCTGTTAGGGGTGCGTGTTTGCTCTGTTAGAGGTGTATGTTTGCTCTGTTAGGGGTGCGTGTTTGCTCTGTTAGTACCAGGTGCGTGTTTGCTCTGTTAGGGGTGCGTGTTTGCTCTGTTAGACTCTGTTAGGTGCGTGTTTCTCTGTTAGGGTGCGTGTTTGCTCTGTTAGGGGTGCGTGTTTGCTCTGTTAGGGTGTGTGTTTGCTCTGTTAGGGGTGCGTGTTTGCTCTGTTAGGGGTGCGTGTTTGCTCTGTTAGGAGTGCTGTGTTTGCTCTGTTAGGGGTGCGTGTTTGCTCTGTTAGGGTGTGTGTTTGCTCTGTTAGGGGTGTGTGTTTGCTCTGTTTAGGGGTGCGTGTGCTCTTGCTCTGTTATGTTTGGGGTGTGTGTTTGCTCTGTTAGGGGCGGTTTGCTCTGGGGTGTATGTTTGTTAGGGGTGCGTCCTTGCTCTGTTAGGGGTGTGTGTTTGCTCTGTTAGGGGTGCGTGTTTGCTCTGTTAGGGGTGCGTGTTTGCTCTGTTAGGGGTGCGTGTTTGCTCTGTTTCTGTTAGGGTGTGCGCTCTGTTTGTTTGCTCTGTTAGGGTGCGTTTTCTCTGTTAGGGTGGTGTTTGCTCTGTTAGGGGACTGTTGCTCTGTTAGGGTGCGTGTTTGCTCTGTTAGGGGTGTATGTTTTCTCTGTTAGGGGTGTGTGTTTGCTCTGTTAGGGGTGCGTGTTTGCTCTGTTAGGGGTGCGTGTTTGCTCTGTTAGAGGTGCGTGTTTGCTCTGTTAGGGGGTTTGCTCTGTTAGGGGTGTGTCCTCTCCCTGTTCGGGCGGTGCGTGTTTGCTCTGTTAGGGTGCGTGTTTGCTCCTGTTAGGGGCGTAACAACCTCATTTGCTCTGTTAGGGGTGCCGTGTAACTTTGGTGCGTGTTTGCTCTGTTCGGGTGCGTGTTTGCTCTGTTAGTGTGTGTTTGCTCTGTTAGGCTGCTGTGTTTGCTCTGTTAGGGGTGTGTGTTTGCTCTGTTAGGGGTGCGTGTTTGCTCTGTTAGGGGTGCGTTTGCTCTGTTAGGGGTGCGTATTAGCTCTATTTGTTTGCTGGGGTTTATTAACCTGCTCTGTTAGGGGTGCCTCCTTGCTCTGTTAGGGTTGTGTTTGCTCTGTTAGGGTGCGTGTTTGCTCTGTTAGGGGTGCGTGTTTGCTCTGTTAGGGTGCGTGTTTGCTCTGTTAGGGTGCGTGTTTGCTCTGTTAGGGTGTGTGTTTGCTCTGTTAGGGGTGCGTGTTTGCTCTGTTAGGGTGCGTGTTTGCCTGTTAGGGGTGCGTGTTTGCTCTGTTAGGGGTGCGTGTTTGCTCTGTTAGGGGTGCGTGTTTGCTCTGTTAGGGGTGCGTGTTTGCTCTGTTAGGGTGTATGTTTGCTCTGTTAGGGTGCGTGTTTGCTCTGTTAGGGGTGCGTGTTTGCTCTGTTAGGGGTGCGTGTTTGCTCTGTTAGGGGTGCGTGTTTGCTCTGTTAGAGGGTGCGTGTTTGCTCTGTTGTTTGCTCTGTTAGGGGTGCGTGTTTGCTCTGTTAGGGGTGCGTGTTTGCTCTGTTAGAGGTGTGTGTTTGCTCTGTTAGGGGGTGCGTGTTTGCTCTGTTAGGAGTGCGTGTTTGCTCTGTTTTGCTCTGTTAGGGGTGCGTGTTTGCTCTGTTAGAGGTGCACAATGTTTGCTCTGTTAGGGGTGCGTGTTTGCTCTGTTAGGGTGTGTGTTTGCTCTGTTAGAGGGTGCGTGTTTGCTCTGTTAGAGGGTGCGTGTTTGCTCTGTTAGGGGTGCGTGTTTGCTCTGTTAGAGGTGTGTGTTGCTCTGTTAGGGTGCGTGTTTGCTCTGTTAGGGGTGCGTGTTTGCTCTGTTAGGGGTGCGTGTTTGCTCTGTTAGGGGTGCGTGTTTGCTCTGTTAGAGGGTGCGTGTTTGCTCTGTTAGGCAACGTGTTTGCTCTGTTAGGGGTGCGTGTTTGCTCTGTTAGGGTGCGTGTTTGCTCTGTTAGGGGTGCGTGTTTGCTCTGTTAGGGTGCGTGTTTGCTCTGTTAGGGGTGCGTAGGTTTGCTCTGTTAGGGTGCGTGTTTGCTCTGTTAGGGTGCGTGTTTGCTCTTCACAGGGTGCGTGTTTGCTCTGTTAGAGGGTGTTTGCTCTGTTAGGGTGCGTGTTTGCTCTGTTAGGGGTGCGTGTTGCTCTGTTAGGGGTGCGTGTTTGTCTGTTGGTGCGTGTTTGCTCTGTTAGGGGTGCGAAATGTTTGCTCTGTTAGGAGTGCGTGTTTGCTCTGTTAGGGGTGCGTGTTTGCTCTGTTAGGTCAGTGCGTGTTTGCTCTGTTAGGGGGTGCGTGTTTGCTCTGTTAGGGGTGCGTGTTTGCTCTGTTAGGGGTGCGTGTTTGCTCTGTTAGGGGTGCGTGTTTGCAACTGTTAGGGTGTGCACAACGTTTGCTCTGTTATGGGTGCGTGTTTGCTCTGTTAGGGGTGCGTGTTTGCTCTGTTAGGAGTGCGTATTTGCTCTGTTAGGGGTGCGTGTTTGCGCCACAGGGTTTTCTTTCTCAGGGTCGTTGTACCGTTTTGGACTGTAATTAGAGTATGGCACGGTTTCTCCTCCGTGTGTTGCGTTTATTCCCTGTGTGTGGCGACTTCGTTTGGGTGTGTTCCTCCACCTGTTGTCGTTGAGTTGGGACTTCTAATAAACAAATTGTGCTACTGGGACTTCCTTGCTCTCCTGCTCCTGACTCCTGCACCTCCCTCCTCTTAGGAGGCACGTAACAACCTCATTGGATGCAATGTTGGATACCAGAAAAGTTGCTCCATGTAACTGAAAGGAGTTAGTTGGCTTTAATTTTCTTCTCAATCGATGGATGCCACTCAGGGCTGAGGGTTGGCTGTAAAATGAGATTAGACTGCTGCATTTAACCTATATTCTTCCCTAGACTGAGCTGAGGGTTGGTTGTCAGATGAGATTAGACTGCTGGAAAAGAACCATAAAAGATTTGTCTCCTACTGGCAGCGATTAAGAATTTGCATCTGAGTCAACATTACTTGACGGTGCTCATTTGCCTGGGATGCCTGGTAAAAGATGATCATCAGAAATGGGAAGAGATTCGAGGCTCATGCCTGCACAGCAAAAAACAACATGCAGCTTCAGCTTATTACTGTATTTGGCCTCACTGGCCACTCAGTAAAATGTATTGGTACATGGCCAATAGTTTGGACAGGTTATGGGCAAAGATCCAACCCCCACAACTCATTTAATCCTCTACTGTGAACATTTAGGTTTTTCACCTCAAAAATATTTCATATTTCACCCCAAAAGTATTTCAAACTAGTATTTCACTGCTTCTCAAACCTGATTCTGGGGTCCAGTCTTCCTCTCGGTCACTGTCCTCACTATCAGAGGTTATGTATGATATTGACCAATCCCATCATTTTACATCAAATCTTTCATTGAGCATGATATTGCTCTGAAAAGTAGCCAACTGACAAGGTTGCCTAGGCAACACAACTAGAGGTATGGCACAACGTTGCCTAGGCAACACAACAAAGTAGAGGTATGGCACAACGTTGCCCTAGGCAACACAACAAAGTAGAGGTATGGCACAACGTTGCCCTAGGCAACACAACAAAGTAGAGGTATGGCACAACGTTGCCCTAGGCAACACAACAAAGTAGAGGTATGGCACAACGTTGCCTAGGCAACACAACGTATGGCACAACGTTGCCCTAGGCAACACAACAAAGTAGAGGTATGGCACAACGTTGCCCTAGGCAACACAACAAAGTAGAGGTATGGCACAACGTTGCCCTAGGCAACACAACAAAGTAGAGGTATGGCACAACGTTGCCCTAGGCAACACAACAAAGTAGAGGTATGGCACAACGTTGCCCTAGGCAACACAACAAAGTAGAGGTATGGCACAACGTTGCCCTAGGCAACACAACAAAGTAGAGGTATGGCACAACGTTGCCCTAGGCAACACAACAAAGTAGAGGTATGGCACAACGTTGCCCTAGGCAACACAACAAAGTAGAGGTATGGCACAACGTTGCCCTAGGCAACACAACAAAGTAGAGGTATGGCACAACGTTGCCCTAGGCAACACAACAAAGTAGAGGTATGGCACAACGTTGCCCTAGGCAACACAACAAAGTAGAGGTATGGCACAACGTTGCCCTAGGCAACACAACAAAGTAGAGGTATGGCACAACGTTGCCCTAGGCAACACAACAAAGTAGAGGTATGGCACAACGTTGCCCTAGGCAACACAACAAAGTAGAGGTATGGCACAACGTTGCCCTAGGCAACACAACAAAGTAGAGGTATGGCACAAACGTTGCCTAGGCAACACAACAAAGTAGAGGTATGGCACAACGTTGCCCTAGGCAACACAACAAAGTAGAGGTATGGCACAACGTTTAGGCAACACAACAAAGTAGAGGTATGGCACAACGGCAACAGGCAACAAAGTAGAGGTATGGCACAACGTTGTTAGGCAACACAACTAGTTGCCCTAGGCAACACAAAGTAAGCTACCAAACAGTGTTGTGTTGTCTGAGGGCACCGATGTGCAGTAGAGGGTTAAGACATACTGATGGTGTGCAGTTTGTCACAATCACTTTTTATGTAAAAGTGAGTCTGGTCTCTAGGACAGGTCTGATTTGAATGTGGGGCAGGAGGGACTGTGTGAGGGGAAAGGACCATTGTCCATGCAAACATAACATTTACATGCAAGGTCAGGAAGAGTTCAAGTGACAACAAGTGAAGAGGGTGTGTGTGAGGTGGAGGGGGTGCCCCAGGCAACACAACGTGGGTGCCTGTTTGTATACGGTATGCTCCTCAGTATAGAGGTATGCTCCTCAGTATAGAGGTATGCTCCTCAGTATAGAGGTATGCTCCTCAGTATAGAGGCATGCTCCTCAGTATAGGAGGCTACCAAATGCTCCTCAGTATAGAGGTATGCTCCTCAGTATAGAGGCAAACATAACATTTACATGCTCCTCAGTATAGAGGTATGCTCCTCAGTATAGAGGTATGCTCCTCAGTATAGAGGCATGCTCCTCAGTATAGAGGTATGCTCCTCAGTATAGAGGTATGCTCCTCAGTATAGAGGCATGCTCCTCAGTATAGAGGTATGCTCCTCAGTATAGAGGTATGCTCCTCAGTATAGAGGATGCTCCTCAGTATAGAGGCATGCTCCTCAGTATAGAGGCATGCTCCTCAGTATAGAGGCATGCTCCTCAGTATAGAGGCATGCTCCTCAGTATAGAGATGCTCCTCAGTATAGAGGTATGCTCCTCAGTATAGAGGTATGCTCCTCAGTATAGAGGTATGCTCCTCAGTATAGAGGTATGCTCCTCAGTATAGAGGTATGCTCCTCAGTATAGAGGTATGCTCCTCAGTATAGAGGTATGCTCCTCAGTATAGAGGTATGCTCCTCAGTATAGAGGTATGCTCCTCAGTATAGAGGTATGCTCCTCAGTATAGAGGTATGCTCCTCAGTATAGAGGCATGCTCCTCAGTATAGAGGCATGCTCCTCAGTATAGAGGTACCTCAGTATAGAGGTATGCTCCTCAGTATAGAGGTATGCTCCTCAGTATAGAGGCATGCTCCTCATTAGTGGTATGCTCCTCAGTATCATGCTCCTCAATAAGAGGTCATGCTCCTCAATAGAGGCATGCTCCTCAGTATAGAGGTATGCTCCTCAGTATAGAGGCATGCTCTACAGTCTCAGTATAGAGGCATTTTATTTATGCTCCTCTTATAGATATTCCTCAGTATAGAGGCATGCTCCTCAGTTAATGAACTCCTCAGTATTTGCTCCTCAATGACAGCCTCAGGAACATGCTCCTCAGTTAAGGTATGCTCCTCAGTAACAGTATGCTCCTCAGTATAGAGGTATGCTCCTCAGTACAGAGGTGTGCTCCTCAGTATAACGTGCTCCTCAGTAAGAGGTATGCTCCTCAGTATAAGGTATGCTCCTCAGTATAGAGGTACAGTAGGGTTAATGCTCCTCAGTATAGAGGAATGTTCAGTACTAGAGGTATGCTCCTCAGTATAGAGGCACAGTATAGAGGCATTAACTAGAGGCATGCAGGCTTGAGTCAGTGTGCCTGCTTCCTGGTCCTGTATTGTGATTACTGCTCCAGGAACATTAGTGGGCTGTTATCACTTAAATAATGAGGTCACGGGCCAATAGTTTGACGAGGTAACTTCAACCAACTCTACAGTCTCAGGAAGTTTTTTATTTTACCTTTATTTAACTAGGCAAGTCAGTTAAGAACAAATTCTTATTTTCAATGACAGCCTAGGAACAGTGGGTTAACTGGTCTAGGAACAGTGGGTTAACTGGTCTAGGAACAGTGGGTTAACTGGTCTAGGAACAGTGGGTTAACTGGTCTAGGAACAGTGGGTTAACTGGTCTAGGAACAGTGGGTTAACTGGTCTAGGAACAGTGGGTTAACCGGTCTAGGAACAGTGGGTTAACTGGTCTAGGAACAGTGGGTTAACTGGTCTAGGAACAGTGGGTTAACTGGTCTAGGAACAGTGGGTTAACTGGTCTAGGAACAGTGGGTTAACTGGTCTAGGAACAGTGGGTTAACTGGTCTAGGAACAGTGGGTTAACTGGTCTAGGAACAGTGGGTTAACTGGTCTAGGAACAGTGGGTTAACTGGTCTAGGAACAGTGGGTTAACAGTGGGTTCTAGGAACAGTGGGTTAACCGGTCTAGGAACAGTGGGTTAACCGGTCTAGGAACAGTGGGTTAACTGGTCTAGGAACAGTGGGTTAACTGGTCTAGGAACAGTGGGTTAACTGGTCTAGGAACAGTGGGTTAACTGGTCTAGGAACAGTGGGTTAACTGGTCTAGGAACAGTGGGTTAACCTGGTCTAGGAACAGTGGGTTAACTGGTCTAGGAACAGTGGGTTAACTGGTCTAGGAACAGTGGGTTAACTGGTCTAGGAACAGTGGGTTAACTGGTCTAGGAACAGTGGGTTAACTGGTCTAGGAACAGTGGGTTAACTGGTCTAGGAACAGTGGGTTAACTGGTCTAGGAACAGTGGGTTAAGTCTAGGAACAGTGGGTTAACTGGTCTAGGAACAGTGGGTTAACTGGTCTAGGAACAGTGGGTTAACTGGTCTAGGAACAGTGGGTCAACTGGTCTAGGAACAGTGGGTCAACTGGTCTAGGAACAGTGGGTTAACTGGTCTAGGAACAGTGGGTTAACTGCTGATACACAGTACGTCATAACGTGTTTACAAATGAATCCTGATTTTTCTATGAGCTCAAGTGTTCTACCACTTTAATAATGAAGCATATTTGGTAGGTAGAGTCCTGTTGACTTTCCTTCTAAAACTAGTCATGTATGTTAAGGCCCACAGGAAATGTTGAATTAAACCTGAATTTGTCCCACAGCTATTTGAGTATCACTGTTTAAACCCCCCAACAGGAATGAAAGCCACACGGTAAGATGTGTTTACCATCAGACTGGGTCCACTGACAGGAACCATATTCCAAGTGGCATTTCAAGACTTTTTCAAAAAGTAAATATAGCACTTGATTATATTCTATGATTATATACTACAGATAATATCCGTAGTGACATTCCACTAGACGAGAGCCACATTACACCATGAATCATATGATTACATGTCTACAAATCACAAAGAAGAATGCTGTAGTGCATCCAAACTGTAAAAAATATACAATTTGCCATCTCTGTAACAGGTTGTGAAATAATATTTCCAAGAACCAAATAAATGTCAGAGGAAGTGATTCTTAAAAGCTGAACACTTTATCACAGACATACATATAGAATAGTGCCTGCACACTCAAATTAAAAATCAATTCAAAAATGATGACAAATCAACAGACACGTTGGAGAGATTGGTCAACCTGTTCAACAGTGCCTCATAAAATATGATCCACTTACAGTCACTAACATAGTTACTTACCAGAGGCGTGTCTTGTCTCTCTGGCATCGCTGTGGTCTAATGTGCAGTCAGCTTCACCCCAGTCAGCGATCTCTGTCCTGGGGAAGGTGAGCCCTTGGAGACTCCAGGAAGCAGCAGGTAGGTAAGCCACGCCCTGGCCTTCCTCTGACCAATCACAGTCTCCAATGAGCTCCATTATCTTTGCGTCATTATCTGCACCACCAGTGCACCTGTACAGGAGTCCCATCAGAACAATGTGATACACATGGCTACACTACAGGGAATGATTCAATGGGCTAGAATACAGCAACTGATAACTGATATAATACAATAACTGATAACTGATATAATACAATAACTGATAACTGATATAATACAATAACTGATAACTGATATAATACAATAACTGATAACTGAAATAATACAATAACTGATAACTGATATAATACAATAACTGATAACTGATATAATACAATAACTGATAACTGATATAATACAATAACTGATAACTGATATAATACAATAACTGATAACTGATATAATACAATAACTGATAACTGAAATAATACAATAACTGATAACTGATATAATACAATAACTGATAACTGAAATAATACAATAACTGATAACTGATATAATACAATAACTGATAACTGATATAATACAATAACTGATAACTGATCAAGACACAGGAGCTGATTGTGGACTACAGGAAAAGGAGGACCGAGCACGCCCCCATTCTCATCGACAGGGTTGTAGTGGAGCAGGTTGAGAGCTTCAAGTTCCACATCACCAACAAACTAACATGGTCCAAACACACCAAGACAGTTGTGAAGAGGGAACGACAAAACCTTTTCCCCCTTAGGAGACTGAAAAGATTTGGCATGGGTCCTCAGATCCTCAAAAAGGTTTTACAGCTGCACAGTCGGGAGCATCCTGACTGGTTGTATCACTGCCTGGTACGGCAACTACTCGGGCTCCGACCGCAAGGCACTACAGAGTGTAGTGAGTACGGCCCAGTACATCACTGGGGCAAAGCTTCCTGCCATCTAAGACCTCTATACCAGGTGGTGTCAAAGGAAGGCCCTAAAAATGGTCAAAGTCTCCAGCCACCCTAGTCTGTTCTCTCTGCTACCACACGGCAAGTGTACCGGATCGCCAAGTCTAGGTCCAAGAGGCTTCTAAACAGCTTCTACCCCCAAGCCACAAGACTCCTGAACGGCTAATCAAATGGCTACCCAGACTATTTGCATTGCTCCAACCCCCTTCTACGCTGCTGCTACTCTCTGTTATTATGTATACTTAGTCACTTTAATAACTCTACCTGCATGTACATCTTACCTCAACACCTGTGACTCTGTACTGATAGCCCCGCTATTGTTATTTACTGCTGCTCTTTCATTATTTGTTATTCTTATCTCATACTTTTTTCTTAGTTTTTTTCTTACCTGCATTGTTGGTTAAGGGCTTGTAAGTAAGCATTTCACTGTAAAGTCTACTACACCTGTTGTATTCGGCGCATGTGACAAATATATTTTGATTTGAACACTGGGTTTGGTTGTGGATGCTATAATACTTGCCACTGGGGGTCAGTATATCACCATAAAGTCACAAATAAACAGCTCCAGGCTGGTCTAATGTGGTCTTCGTTTTAATGAAACATGGTTGATGGGTCTTCTATCTTTATCTGAGGCTAAACCCATAAGTATATGAAGAACATTTGATTTATATTGAACATGTTAACTTGTATACAGGTAGACCAGAGAAGCCACATCCCTTTTGATTGGCAGATGAGTGGCAACCCTGTTTTGAAGCACCTGCTGCTCATCGATGCTCACCTGTGTTCCCTATAAATGCTGTTTAGAATGGAAAAGGTTTCTATCTACACACTGAAGAAGGCTGCAAAGCAAAAACGTTGTGAACACTGATGCAGTGACAATAATAATAATAATAACAACAACAACAACAACAATAATAATAATAAAAATGTTTTTTTTTTATTAAGCTTTAAGCGAGATATATTTTTGAATGCGGACACATTACCCATTTTTGCTCATCTGATTTTACGGGTTTTCACGAACAAACCAAACTTCTGGGAGAGCCTGACGGTCCCCTTTTGATAGGCCACGGCACCATACAATTTTCAGCTTGAATCCATCCAAGTTTTCAATAGATATTTCTTTCTCCAAATTGTCCTTCAGCTTGGATAGACTGAAACGCCTGAAGTATGAGCGTAATAAATACTGGTAATAACCAGTATATTGACAAGCATATCCTCGTCTATCATTTGAACATAACCTCTGTATAACCTCTGTAATGTTCTGAAACCTATTAGCTGTTTATATGTTCCACTGAGGATATGACACATTTTCGAAGCAAAGTTGTCTTTTGTTAAAAGGTAAAGGCCAACCCGGTTTAAAACCATTTAAAACAGCCGCATTTATTAAAGGCTGGAATCAATCCCTGTCGCGGAAATATCGCAGAAGATCTGCGTTGAAATGTAAAGGCAATTTCCGATTGAGCCGATATAGACAGCGTTTACAGTTAATACCGTCTCTGCTCATTCCTTTTACATTCCAATCCAGCTATAACGCGGATCTTCCGCGATTTCGAAGATACCAACACAGAAGATACAGATTGAATCCTGCACCAAACAGCAGAAATAAGTAGGCTACAATCATTCCTGCAGTGCAGAAGTCTGTCATTAAACTTCCTGCAAGGATGCAAAAGTGAACCTCATTTTGGTGCCATTCCAAATGGCCACCCAATTAGACTACTTTTTTAAATATATAGTTTTATTTATTGAAACAATAATAACAATACTACACATCAATAATGGGACGTTCCTGTGAATACAATGAAACAATAAAAAAAAGAACACCATGACATCATTTATATGCGACATTCAGAGACATGACTTCTAATAATTGTTCCTACTTTTTACGTTTCACAAGTCTGAGGGATTTATAAAATTGTAACAGTTCAATGAAAAGAAATACGAAATAAGGAATTTTTCCACCCCATGTACATTTGTGAATATAATATCAGGCCAAGATAATAATAATGTTAATAAAATAGTTATGATGGGAATTACAAGGATAAGCATAATACCATGAAAGGTAAACCTAGGAAATCCTGGAGATTTTATACACGACCATTCATGAATTTCAATCCATAGTTCACTAGGATGGCGGCACGAAAAAAATAAGTGCTCTATAGATTCTAAATCAAATGAACATAAAACACAAGGCATTTTGACAAAATTGTATATTTTGTGCATGAAATCATTAAGGTAAAATGTAGTCGCATTTGACCATAGCATGGGGGTTGGTCACTTCCATAGCTATATATTCAATTATAATCACCAAAAATGACTTCATTAACTGCCAATCATGGAATTGCTTCACAAACCTTCATATATTCTCTCTGAGTAATATTAACCTGAAATTGCCCAATGAACTGATCAAACGGCAAAAACTCCTAATTAGACTACAGTCACGCCATTTAAAAGGTGAAAGGGGGCGTAAAGGGGCGTGTTTTCACGCCAATGGACAACCAATAATCAAGGCCGGGCAATATATAGTCGGCATCCTCGGGCCTTTAAATAGACTACCTCAGCTCACAAAATGTCAGTGATCGTAGCGGAAGTTAGGAGTAATATAGATTTTGAGAACAAGGTTGAATCATTAAGTCAGGGATCTTCAGGTCAGCGCTCTAGACTTTTTACACTCTAGACGTTTAAAACCTATTTTCCCAGTCAGCACTTGTTTTTTTTTCTGAGTTCCCAATTGGCCTGACCGCAGAATGTATTGAATTATTTCTGTCCCACAGTGATGCATGTGAATGTTTATCCTTTATACGCTTGGAAAAGAGACCCTTAAACCCAGACTTGGACCACACACACCCTCCACTGACTAGCAGGCAGGGGAAGCAAACATATTGTTAAGGATTGCTTTGCAACAAAAAAGAAACGTCCCATTTTCAGGACCCTGTCTTTCAAAGATAATTGGTAAAAATCCAAATAACTTCACAGATCTTCATTGTAAAGGGTTTAAACACTGTTTCCCATGTTTGTTCAATGAACCTTAAACAATTAATGAACATGCACCTGCTGAACGGTCGTTAAGACACTAACAGCTTACATACGGTAGGCAATTAAGGTCACAGTTATGAAAACTTAGGACACTAAAGAGACCTTTCTACTGACTCTGAAAAACACCAAAAGAAAGATGCCCAGGGTCCCTGCTCATCTGCGTGAACGTGCCTTAGGCATGCTGCAAAGAGGCATGAGGACAATAAATTGCAATGTCCGTACTGTGAGATGCCTAAGACAGCGCTACAGGGAGACAGGATGGACAGCTAATTGTCCTCGCAGTGGCAGACCACGTGTAACATCACCTGCACAGGATTGGTACATCTGAACAACACACCTGCGGGACAGGTACAGGATGACAACAACAACAGCCCAAGTTACACCAGGAACGCACAATCCCTCCATCAGTGCTCAGACTGTCCGCAATAGGCTGAGAGAGGCTGGACTGAGGGTTTGTCAGACTTCATCTGCCACAACGTCGCTTACGGGCACAAACACACTGTTGCTTACGGGCACAAACCCACCGTTGCTGGACTAGACAAGACTGGCAAAAAGTGCTCTTCATTGATGAGTCACGGTTTTGTCTCACCAGGCGTGATGGTCGGATTCACGTTTATCGTCGAAGGAATGAGCTTTACACCGAGGCCTGTACTCTGGAGCGGGATCAGGGTGGAGGGTCCGTCATGGTCTGGGGCGGTGTGTCACAGCATCATCGGACTGAGTTTGTTATTGCATGCAATCTCAATGCTGTCCGTTACAGGGAAGACATCCTCCTCCCTCATGTGGTACCCTTCCTGCAGGCTCATCCTGACATGACCCTCCAGCATGACAATGCCACCAGCCATACTGCTCATTCGGTGCGTGGTTTCCTGCAAGACAAGAATGTCAGTGTTCTGCCATTACCAGTGACGAGCCCGGATCTCGAGGAGATGTACTGCAATACTTAATGCAGCTGGTGGCCACACCAGATACTGACTGTTACTTTTGATTTTGAACTCCCCTTTGTTCAGGGACACATTATTCCATTTATGTTAGTCACATGTCTGTGGAACTTGTTCAGTTTGTCTCAGTTCTTGAATCTTGTCATTTTCATACAAATATTTACACGTTAAGTTTGCTGAAAAGAAACGCAGTTGACAGTGAGAAGACATTTTATTTTTTTGCTCAGTTCAGTTAGCCATTGGTTTAGATCTTATCTGTCAGAAAGATATCAGTTTGTCTCTGTGGATGGTTTGTCCTCTGACAAATCAACTGTACATTTCGGTGTTCCTTTAGGTTCCGTTTTAGGACCACTATTGTTTTCACTATATGTTTTGCCTCTTGGTGATATCATTCGGAAACATAATGTTGACTTTCACAGCTATGCGGACGATACAGATGTACATTTAGATGAAACATGAAGCCCCAAAATTGCCCTCCCTGGAAGCCTGTGTTTCAGCCATTAGGAAGTGGATGAAGGCAAATGTTTTACTTTTAAACTTGGACAAAACAGAGATGCTTGTTCTATGTCCCAGGAAACAAAGATCTTCTATTGGATTTGACAATTAATCTTGATGGTTGTACAGTCGTCTCAAATAAAACTGTAGGACCTCAGCGTTACTCTGGACCCTGATTGCTGTTTCTCTGGGCCCTGATTACTCTTTCTCTGGGCCCTGATTACTGTTTCTCTGGGCCCTGATTACTGTTTCTCTGGGCCCTGATTACTGTTTCTCTGGACCCTGATTACTGTTTCTCTGGACAATGATTACTGTTTCTCTGGGCCCTGATTACTGTTTCTCTGGACCATGATTACTGTTTCTCTAGACCCTGCTTACTGTTTCTCTGGGCCCTGATTACTGTTTCTCTGGGCCCTGATTACTGTTTCTCTGGGCCCTGATTACTGTTTCTCTGGGCCCTGATTACTGTTTCTCTGGGCCCTGATTACTGTTTCTCTGGACCCTGATTACTGTTTCTCTGGACAATGATTACTGTTTCTCTGGGCCCTGATTACTGTTTCTCTGGACCCTGATTACTGTTTCTCTGGACCCTGATTACTGTTTCTCTGGGCCCTGATTACTGTTTCTCTGTGCCCTGATTACTGTTTCTCTGGGCCCTGATTACTGTTTCTCTGGGCCCTGATTACTGTTTCTCTGGGCCCTGATTACTGTTTCTCTGGGCCCTGATTACTGTTTCTCTGGACCCTGATTACTGTTTCTCTGGGCCCTGATTACTGTTTCTCTGGGCCCTGATTACTGTTTCTCTGAGCCCTGATTACTGTTTCTCTGGACCCTGATTACTGTTTCTCTGGACCATGATTACTGTTTCTCTGGACCCTGATTACTGTTTCTCTGGGCCCTGATTACTGTTTCTCTGGGCCCTGATTACTGTTTCTCTGGGCCCTGATTACTGTTTCTCTGGACCCTGATTACTGTTTCTCTGGACCATGATTACTGTTTCTCTAGACCCTGCTTACTGTTTCTCTGGGCCCTGATTACTGTTTCTCTGGGCCCTGATTACTGTTTCTCTGGGCCCTGATTACTGTTTCTCTGGGCCCAGATTACTGTTTCTCTGGACCCTGATTACTGTTTCTCTGGGCCCTGATTACTGTTTCTCTGGGCCCTGATTACAGTTTCTCTGGGCCCAGATTACTGTTTCTCTGGACCCTGATTACTGTTTCAACCATGCTTTTGTCACTTCTAGATTAGTGTAAGGGTGCGTGCTGGTGGCAGGGAAGTCAGGCGCAGGAGATCGAACTTGGTATAAAACGGAGCAGTTTAATAAGTGCTCAAAAACTCTGAAAACCAAAATAATACACGTGGGTACAAAACCCGTCGCACACCAGAACATAACTTGCACAATACTTACAAACAAACAATCCCCGACAAGGACAATGAGGGAGAACAGAGGGTTAAATACCCAACATGTAATGAATGGGTTTGAAACCAGGTGTGATACAAGACAAGACAAAACCAAAGGAAAAATGAAAAGAGGATCAGCGATGGCTAGAAGGTCGGCGACTTCGACCGCAGAACGCCGCTGGAACAAGGAGAGGGACCAACTTCGGTGGAAGTCGTGACAATTAGACTACTGCAATGCTCTACTTTCCAGCTACCCGAAAAAGCACTAAATAACTTCAGTTAGTGCTTAACACGGCTTCTAGAATCTGGACTAGAACCAAAAGCACTAAATAACTTCAGTTAGTGCTAAACACGGCTTCTAGAATCTGGACTAGAACCAAAAGCACTAAATAACTTCAGTTAGTGCTAAACACGGCTTCTAGAATCTGGACTAGAACCAAAAGCACTAAATAACTTCAGTTAGTGCTAAACACGGCTTCTAGAATCTGGACTAGAACCAAAAGCACTAAATAACTTCAGTTAGTGCTTAACACGGCTTCTAGAATCTGGACTAGAACCAAAAGCACTAAATAACTTCAGTTAGTGCTAAACACGGCTTCTAGAATCTGGACTAGAACCAAAAGCACTAAATAACTTCAGTTAGTGCTAAACACGGCTTCTAGAATCTGGACTAGAACCAAAAGCACTAAATAACTTCAGTTAGTGCTAAACACGGCTTCTAGAATCTGGACTAGAACCAAAAGCACTAAATAACTTCAGTTAGTGCTAAACACGGCTTCTAGAATCTGGACTAGAACCAAAAGCACTAAATAACTTCAGTTAGTGCTAAACACGGCTTCTAGAATCTGGACTAGAACCAAAAGCACTAAATAACTTCAGTTAGTGCTTAACACGGCTTCTAGAATCTGGACTAGAACCAAAAGCACTAAATAACTTCAGTTAGTGCTTAACACGGCTTCTAGAATCTGGACTAGAACCAAAAGCACTAAATAACTTCAGTTAGTGCTAAACACAGCTTCTAGAATCTGGACTAGAACCAAAAGCACTAAATAACTTCAGTTAGTGCTTAACACGGCTTCTAGAATCTGGACTAGAACCAAAAGCACTAAATAACTTCAGTTAGTGCTAAACACGGCTTCTAGAATCTGGACTAGAACCAAAAGCACTAAATAACTTCAGTTAGTGCTTAACACGGCTTCTAGAATCTGGACTAGAACCAAAAGCACTAAATAACTTCAGTTAGTGCTTAACACGGCTTCTAGAATCTGGACTAGAACCAAAAGCACTAAATAACTTCAGTTAGTGCTTAACACGGCTTCTAGAATATGGACTAGAACCAAAAGCACTAAATAACTTCAGTTAGTGCTTAACACGGCTTCTAGAATCTGGACTAGAACCAAAAGCACTAAATAACTTCAGTTAGTGCTAAACACGGCTTCTAGAATCCTGACTAGAACCAAAAGCACTAAATAACTTCAGTTAGTGCTTAACACGGCTTCTAGAATCTGGACTAGAACCGAAAGCACTAAATAACTTCAGTTAGTGCTTAACACGGCTTCTAGAACCGAAAGCACTAAATAACTTCAGTTAGTGCTAAACACAGCTTCTAGAATCTGGACTAGAACCAAAAGCACTAAATAACTTCAGTTAGTGCTTAACACGGCTTCTAGAATCTGGACTAGAACCGAAAGCACTAAATAACTTCAGTTAGTGCTTAACACGGCTTCTAGAATCTGGACTAGAACCGAAAGCACTAAATAACTTCAGTTAGTGCTTAACACGGCTTCTAGAATCTGGACTAGAACCAAAAGCACTAAATAACTTCAGTTAGTGCTTAACACGGCTTCTAGAATCTGGACTAGAACCAAAAGCACTAAATAACTTCAGTTAGTGCTAAACACAGCTTCTAGAATCTGGACTAGAACCAAAAGCACTAAATAACTTCAGTTAGTGCTTAACACGGCTTCTAGAATCTGGACTAGAACCAAAAGCACTAAATAACTTCAGTTAGTGCTTATCGCGGCTTCTAGAATCTGGACTAGAACCAAAAGCACTAAATAACTTCAGTTAGTGCTTAACACGGCTTCTAGAATCTGGACTAGAACCAAAAGCACTAAATAACTTCAGTTAGTGCTAAACACAGCTTCTAGAATCTGGACTAGAACCAAAAGCACTAAATAACTTCAGTTAGTGCTTAACACGGCTTCTAGAATCTGGACTAGAACCAAAAGCACCAAATAACTTCAGTTAGTGCTAAACACAGCTTCTAGAATCTGGACTAGAACCAAAAGCACTAAATAACTTCAGTTAGTGCTTAACACGGCTTCTAGAATCTGGACTAGAACCAAAAGCACTAAATAACTTCAGTTAGTGCTAAACACAGCTTCTAGAATCTGGACTAGAACCAAAAGCACTAAATAACTTCAGTTAGTGCTTAACACGGCTTCTAGAATCTGGACTAGAACCAAAAGCACTAAATAACTTCAGTTAGTGCTAAACACAGCTTCTAGAATCTGGACTAGAACCAAAAGCACTAAATAACTTCAGTTAGTGCTTAACACGGCTTCTAGAATCTGGACTAGAACCAAAAGCACTAAATAACTTCAGTTAGTGCTTATCACGGCTTCTAGAATCTGGACTAGAACCAAAAGCACTAAATAACTTCAGTTAGTGCTTAACACGGCTTCTAGAATCTGGACTAGAACCAAAAGCACTAAATAACTTCAGTTAGTGCTAAACACAGCTTCTAGAATCTGGACTAGAACCAAAAGCACTAAATAACTTCAGTTAGTGCTTAACACGGCTTCTAGAATCTGGACTAGAACCGAAAGCACTAAATAACTTCAGTTAGTGCTTAACACGGCTTCTAGAACCGAAAGCACTAAATAACTTCAGTTAGTGCTAAACACAGCTTCTAGAATCTGGACTAGAACCAAAAGCACTAAATAACTTCAGTTAGTGCTTAACACAGCTTCTAGAATCTGGACTAGAACCAAAAGCACTAAATAACTTCAGTTAGTGCTAAACACGGCTTCTAGAATCTGGACTAGAACCAAAAGCACTAAATAACTTCAGTTAGTGCTAAACACGGCTTCTAGAATCTGGACTAGAACCAAAAGCACTAAATAACTTCAGTTAGTGCTAAACACGGCTTCTAGAATCTGGACTAGAACCAAAAGCACTAAATAACTTCAGTTAGTGCTAAACACGGCTTCTAGAATCTGGACTAGAACCAAAAGCACTAAATAACTTCAGTTAGTGCTAAACACGGCTTCTAGAATCTGGACTAGAACCAAAAGCACTAAATAACTTCAGTTAGTGCTTAACACGGCTTCTAGAATCTGGACTAGAACCAAAAGCACTAAATAACTTCAGTTAGTGCTTAACACGGCTTCTAGAATCTGGACTAGAACCAAAAGCACTAAATAACTTCAGTTAGTGCTAAACACAGCTTCTAGAATCTGGACTAGAACCAAAAGCACTAAATAACTTCAGTTAGTGCTTAACACGGCTTCTAGAATCTGGACTAGAACCAAAAGCACTAAATAACTTCAGTTAGTGCTAAACACGGCTTCTAGAATCTGGACTAGAACCAAAAGCACTAAATAACTTCAGTTAGTGCTTAACACGGCTTCTAGAATCTGGACTAGAACCAAAAGCACTAAATAACTTCAGTTAGTGCTTAACACGGCTTCTAGAATCTGGACTAGAACCAAAAGCACTAAATAACTTCAGTTAGTGCTTAACACGGCTTCTAGAATATGGACTAGAACCAAAAGCACTAAATAACTTCAGTTAGTGCTTAACACGGCTTCTAGAATCTGGACTAGAACCAAAAGCACTAAATAACTTCAGTTAGTGCTAAACACGGCTTCTAGAATCCTGACTAGAACCAAAAGCACTAAATAACTTCAGTTAGTGCTTAACACGGCTTCTAGAATCTGGACTAGAACCTAGAACCAAAAGCACTAAATAACTTCAGTTAGTGCTTAACACAGCTTCTAGAATCTGGACTAGAACCGAAAGCACTAAATAACTTCAGTTAGTGCTAAACACAGCTTCTAGAATCTGGACTAGAACCAAAAGCACTAAATAACTTCAGTTAGTGCTTAACACGGCTTCTAGAATCTGGACTAGAACCAAAAGCACTAAATAACTTCAGTTAGTGCTTAACACGGCTTCTAGAATCTGGACTAGAACCAAAAGCACTAAATAACTTCAGTTAGTGCTTAACACGGCTTCTAGAATCTGGACTAGAACCAAAAGCACTAAATAACTTCAGTTAGTGCTTAACACGGCTTCTAGAATCTGGACTAGAACCAAAAGCACTAAATAACTTCAGTTAGTGCTAAACACAGCTTCTAGAATCTGGACTAGAACCAAAAGCACTAAATAACTTCAGTTAGTGCTTAACACGGCTTCTAGAATCTGGACTAGAACCAAAAGCACTAAATAACTTCAGTTAGTGCTTATCGCGGCTTCTAGAATCTGGACTAGAACCAAAAGCACTAAATAACTTCAGTTAGTGCTTAACACGGCTTCTAGAATCTGGACTAGAACCAAAAGCACTAAATAACTTCAGTTAGTGCTAAACTAAATAACTTCAGTTAGTGCTAAACACAGCTTCTAGAATCTGGACTAGAACCAAAAGCACTAAATAACTTCAGTTAGTGCTTAACACGGCTTCTAGAATCTGGACTAGAACCAAAAGCACCAAATAACTTCAGTTAGTGCTAAACACAGCTTCTAGAATCTGGACTAGAACCAAAAGCACTAAATAACTTCAGTTAGTGCTTAACACGGCTTCTAGAATCTGGACTAGAACCAAAAGCACTAAATAACTTCAGTTAGTGCTAAACACAGCTTCTAGAATCTGGACTAGAACCAAAAGCACTAAATAACTTCAGTTAGTGCTAAACACGGCTTCTAGAATCTGGACTAGAACCAAAAGCACTAAATAACTTCAGTTAGTGCTAAACACGGCTTCTAGAATCTGGACTAGAACCAAAAGCACTAAATAACTTCAGTTAGTGCTTAACACGGCTTCTAGAATCTGGACTAGAACCAAAAGCACTAAATAACTTCAGTTAGTGCTTAACACGGCTTCTAGAATCTGGACTAGAACCAAAAGCACTAAATAACTTCAGTTAGTGCTAAACACAGCTTCTAGAATCTGGACTAGAACCAAAATCACTAAATAACTTCAGTTAGTGCTTAACACGGCTTCTAGAATCTGGACTAGAACCAAAAGCACTAAATAACTTCAGTTAGTGCTAAACACGGCTTCTAGAATCTGGACTAGAACCAAAAGCACTAAATAACTTCAGTTAGTGCTTAACACGGCTTCTAGAATCTGGACTAGAACCAAAAGCACTAAATAACTTCAGTTAGTGCTTAACACGGCTTCTAGAATCTGGACTAGAACCAAAAGCACTAAATAACTTCAGTTAGTGCTTAACACGGCTTCTAGAATATGGACTAGAACCAAAAGCACTAAATAACTTCAGTTAGTGCTTAACACGGCTTCTAGAATCTGGACTAGAACCAAAAGCACTAAATAACTTCAGTTAGTGCTAAACACGGCTTCTAGAATCCTGACTAGAACCAAAAGCACTAAATAACTTCAGTTAGTGCTTAACACGGCTTCTAGAATCTGGACTAGAACCGAAAGCACTAAATAACTTCAGTTAGTGCTTAACACGGCTTCTAGAATCTGGACTAGAACCGAAAGCACTAAATAACTTCAGTTAGTGCTAAACACAGCTTCTAGAATCTGGACTAGAACCAAAAGCACTAAATAACTTCAGTTAGTGCTTAACACGGCTTCTAGAATCTGGACTAGAACCGAAAGCACTAAATAACTTCAGTTAGTGCTTAACACGGCTTCTAGAATCTGGACTAGAACCAAAAGCACTAAATAACTTCAGTTAGTGCTTAACACGGCTTCTAGAATCTGGACTAGAACCAAAAGCACTAAATAACTTCAGTTAGTGCTTAACACGGCTTCTAGAATCTGGACTAGAACCAAAAGCACTAAATAACTTCAGTTAGTGCTAAACACAGCTTCTAGAATCTGGACTAGAACCAAAAGCACTAAATAACTTCAGTTAGTGCTTAACACGGCTTCTAGAATCTGGACTAGAACCAAAAGCACTAAATAACTTCAGTTAGTGCTTATCGCGGCTTCTAGAATCTGGACTAGAACCAAAAGCACTAAATAACTTCAGTTAGTGCTTAACACGGCTTCTAGAATCTGGACTAGAACCAAAAGCACTAAATAACTTCAGTTAGTGCTAAACACAGCTTCTAGAATCTGGACTAGAACCAAAAGCACTAAATAACTTCAGTTAGTGCTTAACACGGCTTCTAGAATCTGGACTAGAACCAAAAGCACCAAATAACTTCAGTTAGTGCTAAACACAGCTTCTAGAATCTGGACTAGAACCAAAAGCACTAAATAACTTCAGTTAGTGCTTAACACGGCTTCTAGAATCTGGACTAGAACCAAAAGCACTAAATAACTTCAGTTAGTGCTAAACACAGCTTCTAGAATCTGGACTAGAACCAAAAGCACTAAATAACTTCAGTTAGTGCTTAACACGGCTTCTAGAATCTGGACTAGAACCAAAAGCACTAAATAACTTCAGTTAGTGCTAAACACAGCTTCTAGAATCTGGACTAGAACCAAAAGCACTAAATAACTTCAGTTAGTGCTTAACACGGCTTCTAGAATCTGGACTAGAACCAAAAGCACTAAATAACTTCAGTTAGTGCTTATCACGGCTTCTAGAATCTGGACTAGAACCAAAAGCACTAAATAACTTCAGTTAGTGCTTAACACGGCTTCTAGAATCTGGACTAGAACCAAAAGCACTAAATAACTTCAGTTAGTGCTAAACACAGCTTCTAGAATCTGGACTAGAACCAAAAGCACTAAATAACTTCAGTTAGTGCTTAACACGGCTTCTAGAATCTGGACTAGAACCGAAAGCACTAAATAACTTCAGTTAGTGCTTAACACGGCTTCTAGAACCGAAAGCACTAAATAACTTCAGTTAGTGCTAAACACAGCTTCTAGAATCTGGACTAGAACCAAAAGCACTAAATAACTTCAGTTAGTGCTTAACACGGCTTCTAGAATCTGGACTAGAACCGAAAGCACTAAATAACTTCAGTTAGTGCTTAACACGGCTTCTAGAATCTGGACTAGAACCGAAAGCACTAAATAACTTCAGTTAGTGCTTAACACGGCTTCTAGAATCTGGACTAGAACCAAAAGCACTAAATAACTTCAGTTAGTGCTTAACACGGCTTCTAGAATCTGGACTAGAACCAAAAGCACTAAATAACTTCAGTTAGTGCTAAACACAGCTTCTAGAATCTGGACTAGAACCAAAAGCACTAAATAACTTCAGTTAGTGCTTAACACGGCTTCTAGAATCTGGACTAGAACCAAAAGCACTAAATAACTTCAGTTAGTGCTTATCACGGCTTCTAGAATCTGGACTAGAACCAAAAGCACTAAATAACTTCAGTTAGTGCTTAACACGGCTTCTAGAATCTGGACTAGAACCAAAAGCACTAAATAACTTCAGTTAGTGCTAAACACAGCTTCTAGAATCTGGACTAGAACCAAAAGCACTAAATAACTTCAGTTAGTGCTAAACACAGCTTCTAGAATCTGGACTAGAACCAAAAGCACTAAATAACTTCAGTTAGTGCTAAACACAGCTTCTAGAATCTGGACTAGAACCAAAAGCACTAAATAACTTCAGTTAGTGCTTAACACGGCTTCTAGAATCTGGACTAGAACCAAAAGCACTAAATAACTTCAGTTAGTGCTAAACACAGCTTCTAGAATCTGGACTAGAACCAAAAGCACTAAATAACTTCAGTTAGTGCTTAACACGGCTTCTAGAATCTGGACTAGAACCAAAAGCACTAAATAACTTCAGTTAGTGCTTAACACGGCTTCTAGAATCTGGACTAGAACCAAAAGCACTAAATAACTTCAGTTAGTGCTAAACACAGCTTCTAGAATCTGGACTAGAACCAAAAGCACTAAATAACTTCAGTTAGTGCTTAACACGGCTTCTAGAATCTGGACTAGAACCAAAAGCACTAAATAACTTCAGTTAGTGCTTATCACGGCTTCTAGAATCTGGACTAGAACCAAAAGCACTAAATAACTTCAGTTAGTGCTTAACACGGCTTCTAGAATCTGGACTAGAACCAAAAGCACTAAATAACTTAAGTTAGTGCTAAACACAGCTTCTAGAATCTGGACTAGAACCAAAAGCACTAAATAACTTCAGTTAGTGCTTAACACGGCTTCTAGAATCTGGACTAGAACCAAAAGCACTAAATAACTTCAGTTAGTGCTTAACACAGCTTCTAGAATCTGGACTAGAACCAAAAGCACTAAATAACTTCAGTTAGTGCTTAACACGGCTTCTAGAATCCTGACTAGAACCAAAAGCACTAAATAACTTCAGTTAGTGCTTAACACAGCTTCTAGAATCCTGACTAGAACCAAAAGCACTAAATAACTTCAGTTAGTGCTTAACACAGCTTCTAGAATCCTGACTTGAACCAAAAGCACTAAATAACTTCAGTTAGTGCTTAACACGGCTTCTAGAATCCTGACTAGAACCAAAAGCACTAAATAACTTCAGTTAGTGCTAAACACAGCTTCTAGAATCCTGACTAGAACCAATTAATGTGATCATATTACTCCAGTGCTAGTCTCTCTACACTGGCGACCTGTTAAGGCTAGGGCTGATTTCAAGGTTTTAGGGCTAACTAACATACAAAGCATTACATGGGCTTGCGCTTATCTTTCCAATTTGGTCTTGCCGTACATACCTACACGTACACTATGGTCACAAGATGCAGGCCTCCTTATTGTCCCTAGAATTTGTAAGCAAACAGCTGGAGGCAGGGCTTTCTCCTATAGAGCTCCATTTTTATGGAATGGTCTGACTATCCATTTGAGAGGCGCAGACTCGGTCCCAACTTTAAGCCTTTATTGAAGACTCATCGCTTCAGTAGGTCCTATGATTGAGTGTAGTCTGGCCCAGGAGTGTGAAGGTGAACGGAAAGGCACTGGAGCGACAAAGCGCCCTTGCTGTCTCTGTCTGGCCGGTTCCCCTCTTTCCACTGGGATTCTCTGCCTCTAACCCAATTACGGGGGCTGAGTCAGTGGCTTACTGGTTCTCTACCATGCCATCCCTAGGAGGGGTGTGTCACCTGAGTGGGTTGAGTTACTGACGTGATCTTCCTGTCTGGGTTGACACCCCCTCGGGTTCGTGCTGTGGGGGAAATCTTGCTGGTCATCTATGAACGTTTGAATATCTTGGCCATGTACTGTTATCAACTCCACCCGGCACAGCCAGAAGAGGACTGACCACCCCTCAGAGCCTGGTTCCTCTAGGTTCCTGCCTTTCTAAGGACTTTTTCCTAGCCACCGTGCTTCCACATCTGCATTGCTTGCTGTTTGGGGTTTTAGGCTGAGTTTCAGTATAGCACTTTGTGACATCGGCTGATGTAAAAAGGGCTTTATAAATATATTTGAGTATCGGAAAGGTTGCTGGATCGAATCCCCGAGCTGACAAGGTAAAAAAAATCAAGTGTTCTGCCCCTGAACTGGGCAGTTAACCCACTGTTCCCCGGTAGGATGTCATTGTAAATAAGAATTTTGTTCTTAACTAACTTGCCTAGTTAAATTAAAAAATATATATGTATATGTGATTCTGAAAGTATGTTGACATGATCAGTCAAATCAAAGCAACAGTAGATTTGACATCATTTTATCTGTGGCCAATGACGTTGAGCCTTCTTGGATGGGAAGGTAATGTAACTATGGCGACGGGGCAGGAACGTTCCAGCTCTCCCTGTATTCTTCGTTTTTTAACTAAACATGTGACTCAACTGCCCTACCTACCCTGAATGACTAGTGGCCACTGACACTCAACTGCCCCACCTACCCTGAATGACTAGTGGCCACTGACACTCAACTGCCCCACCTACCCTGAATGACTAGTGGCCACTGACACTCAACTGCCCCACCTACCCTGAATGACTAGTGGCCACTGACACTCAACAGCCCCACCTACCCTGAATGACTAGTGGCCACTGACACTCAACTGCCCCACCTACCCTGAATGACTAGTGGCCACTGACACTCAACTGCCCCACCTACCCTGAATGACTAGTGGCCACTGACACTCAACTGCCCCACCTACCCTGAATGACTAGTGGCCACTGACACTCAACTGCCCCACCTACCCTGAATGACTAGTGGCCACTGACACTCAACTGCCCCACCTACCCTGAATGACTAGTGGCCACTGACACTCAACTGCCCCACCTACCCTGAATGACTAGTGGCCACTGACACTCAACTGCCCTACCTACCCTGAATGACTAGTGGCCACTGATACTCAACTGCCCCACCTACCCTGAATGACTAGTGGCCACTGACACTCAACTGCCCCACCTACCCTGAATGACTAGTGGCCACTGACACTCAAGTGCCCCACCTACCCTGAATGACTAGTGGCCACTGACACTCAACTGCCCCACCTACCCTGAATGACTAGTGGCCACTGACACTCAACTGCCCCACCTACCCTGAATGACTAGTGGCCACTGACACTCAACTGCCCCACCTACCCTGAATGACTAGTGGCCACTGACACTAACTCCTTAAGGAGCAACTTGTTTTAATGACTTGCCAACTATGTAACGTTGATGTTCTTGTATTATTGATTGGAATGTAATTGAAGGCTAATACAATAAAATATTGTATAAAATATTGTATGTAAAATATTTTATTTGAGCTAACTTAGTTGAATTAAACAGGTTTTTCTGAGATTGTTTAAATGGTAGCTGGGGAAAAGACAAACAAATGTAGCATACATTTGTACTTTCTGCTCATTTTATTATTGCATTAGTGAGCCCTCAACAGCAATGCGCAGGGACACCCCCTGGCACTGTCGATATGTACATGAATACTCCATTCAACAGCATAAGCATATTTCCGGTTTGAGACCGATGTGGGGTTTTTCTGAATGACGGTATTGGGGAAGATCTCTGATTTGTGGCTTAACACCCAATACATCTGTATAGTAATAACCATACAATGTAACACCAAGACTTTTACACAAATGATTGTCGTTTCTTTTCAAATTCTGTGTTAACACCAAATGCTTTCACTTTTCAATAACAGGCTACGAAGATGGCCAACCGTTAATGGCATGTGCACACTATTTGACTTACCTTTTCTAAAGCAAACACGTCTGTCGTAAATAAACAAGTTTAGAAGTGCAATACATTGTATCTTCTCCTACATCTGACGGTATAGATGAATGTGTCAAATTGACCTAACGGTCCATATCAAATGGACTGAAAAATAAATATACCACTGACGTTAGTCAGATTTGTTCTGGTTCTAGTGGGAGAATAACGTATAAACTAATAGTTTTATTGTGAGAATAAGGAGTAAGCGTGACTATATGTTAATGTATAATGTCATGTACATGCACATACCTAAGTCAATAGTGAATGCGATAGCAATCGTGCAAAAACGGTGAGTAACATCCCTTTTTGATCGGCAGATAAGTGGCAACCCTGATTAGAAGCACCTGCTGCTCATCCGTTGCTCACCTGTGTTCCCTATAAATGCTGTTTTGAATGGAAAAGGTTTCTATCTACACACTGAAGAAGGCGGCAAAGCAAAAACGTCTGTGTATGTGAACACTGATGCAGTGACAATAATAATAACAATTAAGTAAGCTTTGAACGACATGTTTTTGAATGCGGACACATTACCCATTTTTATTCATCTGATTTTACGGGTTTTCACGAACAAACCAAACTTCTGGGAGAGCCTGACGGTCCCCTTTTGATAGGCCACGGCACCATACAATTTTCAGCTTGAATCCATCCAAGTTTTCAATTCATATTTCTTTCTCCAAATTGTCCTTCAGCTTGGATAGACTGAAACGCCTGAAGTATGAGCGTAATAAATACTGGTAATAACCAGTATATTGACAAGCACATCCTCGTCTATCATTTGAACATAACCTCTGTATAACCTCTGTAATGTTCTGAAACCTATTAGCTGTTTATCTGTTCCACTGAGGATATGACACATTTTCGAAGCAAAGTTGTCTTTTGTTAAAAGGTAAAGGCCAACACGGTTTAAAACATTTTAAAACAGACGAATTTATTAAAGGCTGGAATCAATCCGTATCGCGGAAATATCGCAGATAATCTGCGTTGAAATGTAAAGGCAATTTAAGATTGAGCCGATATAACAGCGTTTACAGTTAATACCGTCTCTGCTCATTCCTTTTACATTCCAATCCAGCTATAACGCGGATCTTCCGCGATTTCGACGATACAGATGGAATCCTGCCCCAAACAGCAGAAATAAGTAGGCTACAATCACTCCTGGAGTGCAGAAAGTCTGTCATTAAACTTCCTGCAAGGATGCAAAAGTGAACCTCATTTGGTGCCATTCCAAATACCCCCCACCAAGCCACCCAATTAGACTTGTTTTTCTCTCTCTCTCCACCCCACCTGCTGTCTCTAACTCTGAATGATCGGCTATGAAAAGCCAACTGACATTTATTCCTGAGGTACTGACCTGTTGCACCCTCTACAACCACTGTGACTATTATTATCTGACCCTGCTGGTCATCTATGAACGTTTGAACATCTTGGCCATGTACTGACCACCGCACACTGCTCTTGATAGTATCACTGATATTTAATAAGCTTACGTATCGTCAGAGCTTTTGTAAATTTAAAAAAATTAGGGTTAGGGTTAAAAATTCACAAAAGCTCTGACGTAGGCCGTGAGGCCGATACATAATCTTATTAAATAACTGTGATACTATCAAGAGCAGTGTGCGGTTAGCTTTTCCCTTCATCTTGTTCAATTGTTGCCATGCACCTGCAAATAAGATTGCTCAGATGAGCGAGTGCCTTTTGAATTTAGTATAGCACTTTGTGACATCGGCTGAGGTAAAATGGTCTTTATAAATACATTTAATTGAATATCTGAAAGGTTGCTGGATCGAATCCCCGAGCTGACAAATAACAAGTAAAGAAAGTGGAATTGCTTTGCAAACCTTCATATATTCTCTCTGAGTAATATTAACCTGAAATTGCCCAATGAACTGATCAAACGGCAAAAACTCCTAATTAGACTACAGTCACGCCATTTAAAAGGTGAAAGGGGCGTGTTTTCCCTCAAATGGACAACCAATAATCAAGACCGGACAATAATATAGTCGGCATCCTCGGGCCTTTAAATAGCTTACCGCTCACAAAATGTCAGTGATCGCATCGGGAGATAACATCCATTTTTTATTTCTTCAATCTGGACATATTGCAGGACGTCATGACGAACGTTCCGACGCCAACTGGTTTGGAGAGCGCGGTGGCAGAGAGAGCAACGCTTCCCCGTCGCCATTCAAGCGTTTGTCGGAACTTATTTGGACCCGTCGACCATGATGCGCTGAGCCGCGAGTTGACGGCGAAGCTGAAGGAAATATCTGAACGAGACCAGCGTCGATGGAATTTCCACTTCGAGACAAACACACCAATTCCCGGGATTTATGAATGGGAAGGAATGTCAGCGGAGTCGATGCCTGCCTTCTACCAGGTGTCGGAAGTTGGAGCACGCAGGTAAGCCTAGCCTTTTTCTGACCACTCAGTCTTCACTGAGCTCAGTGGCGACGTTATGTAAATCTTGGTGGTGCGAACTCCATATTTAATTTCTTATGCATACCAGCAAAGCCACAATACATTAATTGCACTAACCACGACAAGCGTTCCCACAAACTTAGGGCTTACATATAGTTATCCCAGCAGAGTTCTTTCCAGCACAATGGAGCGAATGAAGTCTCATACAACATTAGATGCCATTTCTCGAACGGGTTATAGGCTACATGTGCACCACCAAGTCAGAGCAGGAGGTGAAACTAGACCAAATTATTAGGTTGAGGCATATGTGCTACTGTCAGTTTAATACACAACATGCACTTAGTATTACTTTATCTACAGTATACATTTCTCCCTGGCATATTACATCATTGATGCAGCACCATACAATGTTTTTGACTCCCCTTGTGATCTGATCACGTAAATAGGAAGATTGTGGGCATTTTGTTAGTCTGGCATTCTCTAGCTTTATGCTAAACACACCACTCCATTGAATAGCAGGCTAGTGGTTGCTTCTCTAGCTTTATGGTAAACACTGGTTTGATTTAATGATGACCGCTAGCTAAAATGTTGACCTGTTCAGTCCAAAGCTACTGTACATTTAATTTGACTTCATTTTCTGTGGCCAATGACTGAGCCTTTTCTTTTAGAAGGCCACTTAGAACTATATTACATGGCTGGACCCAACAGCTGTAATGTGTATCCTTACTAAGTATTTAATCTGGACTATGTACTGTCCCCATGAGTGACAGAACACTGAGCCAATCATGGCACAATGTTCCTATTTGCTGCTTGCTTGCCGCACCACCACTTAGCTAAACCCACGTTTTTAAAGAAATGATAGATATTAATAAACCACGAGGCCACCACACGACCTGCTTGACTACAGGTAGACCAGAAGCCTTTTTAATTGGCAGATGAGGAGCAACCCTGATTAGAAACACCTGCTGCTCACCTGTTCCCTGTGCTGGTTTGATTGAAAATGATGAATACCCACACTGAAGGCTAAAGCAGAAACGTGTGTACGCTTCCCTGACGCAGCGACATTACGAAATTAAGTGAACGTTAAGCAACTACTTTATGAATGCGGGCCATCACATTTGATCATATCTAAAATTACGGGTTTTACGCACCAACTTAACTTCTAGGCGAGTCCGATGTTCCTCTTTTGAAAGGCCACGACTTTTTCCCCCGCTTGAGTATGTTTTCAATAGATTCTCCAAATGGTCCTACAGTTTAGATGGGCAGAAACGCTTAAAGTAATAACCAGTATGTCATTGGAACAAGCTTCAAATAACGGCATATGTTCTGAAACCTATTAGCTGTACCTGTTCCACTGAGGATCAGGTACAATTTCAAAGTAAAGTTTTTTTTTTAGAAAGGTGTAGGTCTACACGGTATAAAGCCTATTTAAAATATACACTTAAGGCTAGATTAAGGCTAGATTGAATTTGTATCGCGGAAGATCGGCCTTAAAATGTAAATGTGATTTCCGATTGAGCCGACATACCCAGGGTTTACCGTGAACGCAGTCTCCGCTCATTGCCTTTTCAACTGTGACGATGCCTAGAAACATTTTGATTTGGATGTGTGGTATGAAAAATGACGACGTAATATATTCTGAAATGGGAGGTTTGAATTTATCAAGCCTAAAAAGCCTTATTGGAATGACGAGTTAATAGATCTAGGGTCAGTAATGCGCAAGGCTGAGTACCTATTGTTAGTGTAAAAATGGGAATAAAAGAACGGTGTATGAATCATTTAAAAAACAGCGTGATAAGACTGCCTGTGCTTCTTATTTTGATGGTGAACTAAACAAGAACTGCAGAACATGTTATGTGTGTAAAATGTCGACTCGTGACGAACCAAACACGCAGATAACCAGCTACTAAAGTTTCAGTTTTGGTGAAGACATTTGAGTTTACTATCATTTATTAAAACATTTTTTATTGATAAACATGACCTTTCTATACGCAACATCTGCCCTGGCCGCCTCGGCGAGTAGGGCTCTTGGGAGTTATAGGAAACACTCAAAGATATTGGTTACGCTACGTATTCCAAACTGTGTTCTGGGCTATTCAGCAGGAGTGTTGGGTGCCAAGAGGTATTTTAAAAACGAACATGTTCATAACCGAACAGTACGTTACTTAGGTACACGTTTGCACCTATACTTGGAATAACTGGGGACATGGGCTGGGAACCAGGTGAGATGGATTGCGTCTATGGTGACATTTTGGAATAGACTGAATAGATTTGCCAGAATAGTTAGCGGTTTCAGTGGTATCTGCCCATGGGGGGCGCCTGGGCAACTGAAATGTCTGACTGAACATCTGCACGAATCTAATTTAAGGGAGACATGGATATTATTAAACAACTGATGCAATATGAAGACGATGGGTGGAGGAGATTAATCATGAGCCTGTTTGAGTTAAGGGTGAATTCGTAATACATGTCTGACCTTTCTAAAAGCCAGGATATTTTCTCTGCGTAGTGAAACACTTCGGTATTGTGGTGAAGAGGGAAGACTATGTAACTATTGTGACCTTGAAGAAATGCCGGATAAAATTAGTTTAATTCTCTATTGCCCTTTTCTCCCATGATATAAGCTTTCTCTTATTCCAGAAACCACACCAGATATGCACTATGTGGCTGAGTGAGGAGGATTTTTTTTTTTTTTTTTTTTTTTTTTTGTCCCTTGTATTTCCGTTTGAGGAATATTTAGATAAAGCCTGGAATTAAATTGTACACTTTCTGTGTATAGGCTTGTCTGTCATGAGTAATTTGTGCCAGACTGGATCCTAGTGACTAATGTTTTTTTTTTTGTGTTTACTGCTCCAGGGTTGTAATTATTGTTTGTAACCTTACTTACTATGTATTGATTTCTTATTTTTCACTGTGATGCAGAGAACGCTGCCATTAATTTATGTACCATAGTGAATTATGAATGTTTTTGTCGATAAATTCCATAAGGGGTGGGTTGACGATATGACAAATGCAATTTAATTCCATTCAACGCCGATATTCCGCGATTTCAACGATAGCTTGAATCCAGCCCTAAACACCAGAAATACGTAGGCTACAATCCATCCTGCAGTGCAGAAAGGTTACGTAATTAAACCCCCTGCAAGTATGCAAAAGTGAACCTCATTTGGCGCAATTCCAAATTCCAGGTTGTGACATCAGACTATAGCGCTGAGGTTGTCACTGACCATGTGCGTGGTTGTTGCCTCAACCAAACCCCTCTGACTTTGTTCCAACGAAGTTAACCAAGAGAATTGGTCCAATACGAGGAAATGTAACTATAACACAACTCTGTGTAAGAGGTCGAGGACAACATCTTATGAACGTGCAGTCAACGCCACTCAAATTATAGGTGGGTCTATACAGTGGCGATTTTAGCGTCCCCATTTTGGTGGGGCAAACATAATGTATATCTTTTTTTAGATGCAACACAACACATTTCACTAACTGTGACAAACTGTTAGGGCCTACATACAGCTGTCCCAACAGTTTACCACTGCTACACCTTTCTATCAGTGGAGTCTTGTCTGGCAGCGAAACGGTTCATTCGGCCTAATTTTCCAGTAAAAAAAAAAAAAAAAAGATTCTGACTTGCCTAAGTCTTTTCCACTGACAATTTGAAATGGGGTGGCAGGTAGGCTAGTGGTTAGAGCGTTGGACTAGTAACCAGCAGGTAGGCTAGTGGTTAGAGCGTTGGACTAGTAACCAGCAGGTAGGCTAGTGGTTAGAGCGTTGGACTAGTAACCAGCAGGTAGGCTAGTGGTTAGAGCGTTGGACTAGTAACCAGCAGGTAGGCTAGTGGTTAGAGCGTTGGACTAGTAACCAGCAGGTAGGCTAGTGGTTAGAGCGTTGGACTAGTAACCAGCAGGTAGGCTAGTGGTTAGAGCGTTGGACTAGTAACCAGCAGGTAGGCTAGTGGTGAGAGCGTTGGACTAGTAACCAGCAGGTAGGCTAGTGGTTAGAGCGTTGGACTAGTAACCAGCAGGTAGGCTAGTGGTTAGAGCGTTGGACTAGTAACCAGCAGGTAGGCTAGTGGTTAGAGCGTTGGACTAGTAACCAGCAGGTAGGCTAGTGGTTAGAGCGTTGGACTAGTAACCAGCAGGTAGGCTAGTGGTTAGAGCGTTGGACTAGTAACCAGCAGGTAGGCTAGTGGTTAGAGCGTTGGACTAGTAACCAGCAGGTAGGCTAGTGGTTAGAGCGTTGGACTAGTAACTGAAAGGTTGCAAGATTGAATCCCTGAGCTGCCACGGTAAACCTGTTCTGCCCCTGAACAGGCAGTTAACCCACTGTTCCTAGGCCGTCATTGAAAATAATTCTTAAATGACTTGCCTAGTTAACAGGTTAATGTGGGCCTTTTAGTTTCCTGTACACCAAGCCAGAAGCATAGGATAAATGGGGTGTATAAACAGACAATGAAAGCTCTTAAAATAATCTGACAGTTCCATAAAATAGGGTAATATTGGAGGAGGGGAGGGACCAAATTGTTAGTAGCCCATGTGACAACCCTAAAGGCTTACTACACAACATACCTTAGCTACAGTATACCTCCCTGGCATATGACATTAGTTATGCAGCATACAATACATTTTTGGACAGGAGGATGGCATGGCGTTCTTTGTGGGCAAATTGTTAAGGGACTTTGTCAGTCTGGCATTCTCTGGATTTATGGTGCTTTCTAGATCACTGGGAACTTGGGGTTTGAAACAAGGTTAAATCGTCAGCACTCTAGACTTGGAACTCGGAGTTAGATTTTGAATGCTCATCCATTTCCAAGTCTGCACTTTTTATTTAGATTTTTAGATTTGATTTTAATCCTCAATTACCAATTGTCTTGCATGTGGCAGAATATATTGAACCTTTTCTGGCCCATTGTGTTGCTGTGAATGTTTATCCTTTTAAGCTTGGAAAAGAGCCTTAAACCCAGACTTGGACCCCACACCCTCCACCAACTAGCTGGTGGTGGAGGTCAACATTTTTAGGGATTGTTTTGCAACTCCGCCTCTGACTCTTTCCAAACCACTCATTGTTGAAATGGCATTTTCCAGCTTGTGTAATGTTTATGTTCGATGCCTTTGAGGCTTCTTGGATTGGCATGTCTAATGTAACTATGGCAGCACCCGAGGGGGCATGAACTTTCTAGCTCTCCCTGTAGTTTATTTTTCTTAACACGACAGGTGAGGCTCCGCTGCCCCACCTGCCCTGAATGACTAGTTGTCACTAACACAAACTCTTTAATGAGAAACTTGTTTTAATGACTTGCCGACTACATAATGTTGATATTGTAATATTGACTAGTATGAATTGAAGGCTAACCGTTCTGCACTTCTTCCCTGCAGATTTGTTCCCAAGGAGAAGATCAATGTCTGAGATGACTAGCCCCCAGCACAATTCTTCTCTCAATTCCCCTTGAAGAAACGAGGGAACCTTTTGATTAACCACGCTGACAAATGCTGACAAATGCTACAATCTGCCGCTTCTGCAGTTAATATTTTCCATTTCGGGCCAAAAAAAGATGGAGTAACCCTCCCAAATAAGCAACATATGTTTATGCCAAAGTAACAATGTATTTAAAAAATAATAATTCAATGAACTTGTGTTTTAATTTATTACGTGTCTGATTGTTTGAAATTGCATCTGTGAAAGACAAAGAATTTTGACTTTCTGCTCACTTTATTGCATTAGTGAGCCCTCAAATGATACTTAACCTATGTAGCAAATTAAGCTGATCTGCCTTTTTTGCAATTGTTTTCCATTGGACGAAAGATGTAACTCACAAATGGTGGCTTAGGTTTTTTGCCAAAGTAACAATGTTTATAAATTATTTTATTTGATTTCAACTAATTTATGTTTTAATTCAATTAAGTTTTCTGCAATTGTTTAAATGGTAGCTGGGGAAACTATTAAAACAATGTAGTTTACATTTGGACTTTCTGCTCATTTTATTGTATTCGTGAGCCCTCAAAATGGCTAACGAGATGAACAGGGACACCACCTGCCCACCGCTCACACACACTAGAGAAACAATAAGAGCAGCATTCGTTCCATTTGACAGCACTTGAAAGAGTGCCTCAACAAATTGCAGCAGCAGTAGACCTATAGACGAGCCCTACACTGAATCATTTATGAGATCTGCCTCATTATGGTTCGTTGGTAGATATACTAATCCCACGAGCTTTACATTTACTGCTAGTTATTCCGCACGGAGATGCAGATGCTATTACCCTCGCTGTCGATATGCAAATCAACTCATCCATTCTACAGCATGTTCTAGTAGAAGTATAACCTAAGTTGTATTGAGTGAGTAAGCGGGACTATGGAAATGTATTTAGTTAAGTCAATAGTGAATGCGATAGCAATTGTGCAAAAAAACGTGAGTAATTATGACCGACTAGATTCATGAGCGATGCGCGCATATACATTACGCAGTAGGAGGATGGGAGATTTGCAGGACAATTTTAAGGTTCGCACGTCTCAAGGATTGGCCACACAGCAGGAAATGATTTAAATATAGATATCGGGTAAAGAAATATCTTTATACACCAAGTCTTTAGATGAATGAAAACGAATCAACTGGTCTAGAACACACTAGTGGTTTATTATATGGTTGACTATATTCATTTTCACAGTATTTAATTTTGGTTCCATATTTAATGGAGTTGTCAATATTATAGTCTGTACCTGCAGTAGTGTAGACTGAATTCAGCCCGGACTAGTGCACTTTCCTCCCGTAACAGATGGTCTATATTGTGTCGCCCCAAGGCATCCAACTTTACCATCAATGTTTCATTAAATCTGTCCCAAGGGCTTGTCATTGCCCACCCACTGATAGAATTCCCTCCATGATGTAACTTTGTTCCCTCTCCTTTGTCCAGTGCGTGATACAGTGACAGTTGATCTGCCTGTAGGGGAGACTATATGACACACCACACGTGGACAAGCAGCTTTAATTGGCAATAGTTTGGTCTGCACTGTAACGGACATTATTATAATGGAATCAAAAGGATGAAAGACCTCTATGTATTAACACTGTCTCGCCCCGTCTGTATTAATACTGTCTCGGCCCGTCTGTATTAATACTGTCTCGCCCGTCTGTATTAATACTGTCTCGCCCCGTCTGTATTAATACTGTCTCGGCCCGTCTGTATTAATACTGTCTCGGCCCGTCTGTATTAATACTGTCTCGGCCCGTCTGTATTAATACTGTCTCGCCCGTCTGTATTAATACTGTCTCGCCCGTCTGTATTAATACTGTCTCGGCCCGTCTGTATTAATACTGTCTCGGCCCGTCTGTATTAATACTGTCTCGCCCCGTCAGTTTGATCACTAAACTGTCTCTTAGGACCAATGTGGGTGGTGGTACGGAACTATTTCTAACATGGTGTAACAGTGTTCCCTTTCCCCTTGTCCTACTGGTGCCAGTGAAGTCCATGTTCCCCACTCGTCCTGTTGCCCAGTGTCCCCCTCGTCCAGCTGAGTAGCAACAGCAGGCCAACTGAGCACTGCCACAGCACAAATACACATCACACATCACATACAGTATTTAGTCCAGTCATTAACAGTCCATGACAAACACAAACCACTCCTACCTTCGCTCCAGTGACCACTCCTGTACATCGTGGGCATCGTCTCTGCAGCGGTAGCGCCCCCTATAGACACAGCACCCATAGTGCACAACATGACTTTTACCCCACATCCAGGTAAATCTAACCCAGAATCATTCACCAGTCACTCTGCTGCTGATGACAGGTGTGAGGCATCTCCAAGAGTTTAAACCTACAGTACCAGTCACTCTGCTGCTCATGACAGGTGTGAGGCATCTCCAAGAGTTTAAACCTACAGTACCAGTCACTCTGCTGCTGATGACAGGTGTGAGGCATCTCCAAGAGTTTAGACCTACAGTACCAGTCACTCTGCTGCTGATGACAGGTGTGAGGCATCTCCAAGAGTTTAGACCTACAGTACCAGTCACTCTGCTGATGACAGGTGTGAGGCATCTCCAAGAGTTTAGACCTACAGTACCAGTCACTCTGCTGCTGATGACAGGTGTGAGGCATCTCCAAGAGCTTAGACCTACAGTACCAGTCACTCTGCTGATGACAGGTGTGAGGCATCTCCAAGAGCTTAGACCTACAGTACCAGTCACTCTGCTGCTGATGACAGGTGTGAGGCATCTCCAAGAGTTTAGACCTACAGTACCAGTCACTCTGCTGATGACAGGTGTGAGGCATCTCCAAGAGTTTAGACCTACAGTACCAGTCACTCTGCTGATGACAGGTGTGAGGCATCTCCAAGAGTTTAGACCTACAGTACCAGTCACTCTGCTGCTGATGACAGGTGTGAGGCATCTCCAAGAGTTTAGACCTATAGTACCAGTCACTCTGCTGATGACAGGTGTGAGGCATCTCCAAGAGTTTAGACCTACAGTACCAGTCACTCTGCTGATGACAGGTGTGAGGCATCTCCAAGAGTTTAGACCTACAGTACCAGTCACTCTGCTGCTGATGACAGGTGTGAGGCATCTCCAAGAGTTTAAACCTACAGTACCAGTCACTCTGCTGCTCATGACAGGTGTGAGGCATCTCCAAGAGTTTAAACCTACAGTACCAGTCACTCTGCTGCTCATGACAGGTGTGAGGCATCTCCAAGAGTTTAGACCTATATGCAAAGCATATATAGTTAGCCTTTTAATTTTTGCTCTGCATGCAAAAAGCTTCCTGAGTTCTGTCGTCCTAGTGAACCACATGCTCTCTGTAGAATGAAAGCTAGACGCAGGTGTAGGACGCCGCAGGGTGGGTGCAGGCGGCGGCTCTGAGCTCAATTTGCCTCACCCTACATTTGTTTAACAATTCAAAAGTAAATATACAAACATCGGCTGACAAATCACAGATGAACAAAAAGCAGTCGGATCACATGCTAGTGAGCTTGTTCATTGGTTTAGAAAACAAATTACTGAGTGCTAGCTAGAAAGCTAAACATGAATGTTTAACAACTCATATAAAAACCTACAAGTTCCCAGAGAAGCAATGTCAAACATGTTTCCTTGGAGGTGATACTTTCATATCATGATCTTCCCTGCTTATGTATTCAAGAGACCTGAATAAATCCACTGTCAGCACTCCTTTATCAACAGACATTACTACCAACTATATCACACTGTCAGCACACATTACTACCAACTATATCACACTGTCAGTACTCCTTTATCAATACACATTACTACCAACTATATCACACTGTCAGTACTCCTTTATCAATACACATTATTACCAACTATATCACACTGTCAGCACCCCTTTATCAATACACATTACTACCAACTATATCACACTGTCAGCACCCCTTTATCAATACACATTACTACCAACTATATCACACTGTCAGCACTCCTTTATCAATACACATTACTACCAACTATATCACACTGTCAGCACACATTACTACCAACTATATCACACTGTCAGTACTCCTTTATCAATACACATTACTACCAACTATATCACACTGTCAGCACTCCTTTATCAATACACATTACTACCAACTATATCACACTGTCAGCACCCCTTTATCAATACACATTACTACCAACTATATCACACTGTCAGCACCCCTTTATCAATACACATTACTACCAACTATATCACACTGTCAGCACCCCTTTATCAATACACATTACTACCAACTATATCACACTGTCAGCACTCCTTTATCAATACACATTACTACCAACTATATCACACTGTCAGCACTCCTTTATCAATACACATTACTACCAACTATATCACACTGTCAGCACCCCTTTATCAATACACATTACTACCAACTATATCACACTGTCAGCACCCTTTATCAATACACATTACCACCAACTATATCACACTGTCAGCACCCCTTTATCAATACACATCATTACCAACTATTTCACTGTCAGCACCCCTTTATCAATACACATTACTACCAACTATATCACACTGTCAGTACTCCTTTATCAATACACATTACTACCAACTATATCACACTGTCAGTACTCCTTTATCAATACACATTACTACCAACTATATCACACTGTCAGTACTCCTTTATCAATACACATTACTACCAACTATATCACACTGTCAGCACCCCTTTATCAATACACATCATTACCAACTATTTCACTGTCAGCACCCCTTTATCAATACACATTACTACCAACTATATCACACTGTTAGTACTCCTTTATCAATACACATTACTACCAACTATATCACACTGTCAGTACTCCTTTATCAATACTACATTACTACAAAATATATTTATTTTACATTTGTACCAACTATAATCAAAGGCAAATATAACTGCTGGACTATGTACCTTAATATGACAGCTCTTATAAGGATGTGAATGAAATGAGACAGGATGTTATCAGAGGGAGTTTGATGGACAGGGAGAGGAGGAGAGGTTAACCTCATTGGCTGCGAAGGTGAATACCAAAAAAAAGTTGCTCCATGTAACTGAACTGAGTTAGTTGGCTTTTATTTTTCTTCTCAAGCGATGGATGCCACTCAGCTCAGGGCTGAGGGTTGGCTGTAAAATGAGATTAGACTGCTGCATTTAACCTATATTCTTCCCTAGACTGAGCTGAGGGTTGGCTGTCAGATGAGATTAGACTGCTGGAAAAGAACCATAAAAGATTGGTCTCCTACTGGCAGTGATTAAGAATTTGCATCACTGTCCTCAGTGGGCATGAATGATCCTAACTGCTCTGTGAAGCTCCGCCCATAGAATGTCTCTGTCAGTGTCCTTCAGCTCACTGTCCTCAGAGGGCATGTATGATCCTAACTGCTCTGTGAAGCTCCGCCCATAGAATGTCTCTGTCAGTGGATATGTTGGAAAAAATATTCACCAATGCTATCATTTTACATCAACTTTCATAGAGCATGATATTACCCTGAAAAGTAGCCAAACTGACAACGTTGCCCTGAGGCGACACAAAGAAACCTACAAAATGTTATTGTGCTGAGGGCACCGATGTGCAGTAGAGGGTTAAGACATACTGATGGTGTGCAGTTTGTCATGATTGTTTTTTTAAATGTAATAGTGAGTCTGGTCACGACGGGTCTTATTTGAATGAGTGGCAGGAAGGACTGTGAGGCTAAAGGACTGGGTTGGGGGGGGAGAGGGAATACGTGGGGCAGGAGGGACTGTGTGGCTAAAGGACTGGGTGGGGGGAGAGGGAATACGTGGGTGCCTGTTTGTATACGTGTACGGAGGCGTGCTCCTCGGTACGGAGGCGTGCTCCTCGGTACGGAGGCGTGCTCCTCGGTACGGAGGCGTGCTCCTCGGTACGGAGGCGTGCTCCTCGGTACGGAGGCGTGCTCCTCGGTACGGAGGCGTGCTCCTCGGTACGGAGGCGTGCAGGCTTGAGTCAGTGTGTCCTGTATTGTGATTTGAGGGCGGGTGCTGGAGGGCGGGCTACCTAATGAGAATTTGTAGGCGATCGAATAAACACCCACTGCCTTCCGTTCTGCTAGCAAACGTGCAATCTTTGAAAAATAAAATTGATGACCTATGAGGAAGATTAAACTACCAACGGGACATTCAAAACTGAAATATCTTATGCTTCACGGAGTCGTGGCTGAACGACGACATTATCAACACGCTGTATCAGCAGGATAGAACAGTGGCGTCTGGTAAGACGAGGGGCGGCGTCTGGTAAGACGAGGGGCGGCGTCTGGTAAGACGAGGGGCGGCGTCTGGTAAGACGAGGGGCGGCGTCTGGTAACCAGACGAGGGGCGGCGTCTGGTAAGACGAGGGGCGGCGTCTGTATTTTTGTAAATAACAGCTGGTGCATGATATCTAAGGAAGTCTCGAGGTTATACTCTACCTCAGGCGAGCATCTCATGATAAGATATAGCCCACACTATCTACCTAGAGTTTTCATCTGTATTTGTCATAGCTGTCTACATACCACCACAGACCGAGGCTTATTTTCCACCATCATTTGCAAATAAATTCATTAAAAATCCTACAATGTGATTTTCTGGATTTTTTTTCTCATTTTGTCTGTCATAGTTGAAGTGTACCTATGATGAAAATTACAGGCCTCTCTCATCTTTTTAAGTGGGAGAGTAGTCTCCACATTGACTCTGTACTGGTACCCCCCTGTATATGATACAACCAGCGGATAACGGATATGATATAATAACGGATCATTGATACGATACAACAATGGATAAGATAACGGATATGATACAACAATGGATAAGATAACGGATATGATACAACCAGCGGATAAGATAACGGATATGATACAACCAGCAGATAACGGATATGATACAACCAGCAGATAACGGACATGATACAACCAGCAGATAACGGACATGATACAACCAGCAGATAACGGACATGATACAACCAGCAGATAACGGACATGATACAACCAGCAGATAACGGATATGATACAACCAGCAGATAACGGATATGATACAACCAGCAGATAACGGACATGATACAACCAGCAGATAACGGACATGATACAACCAGCAGATAACGGATATGATACAACCAGCAGATAACGGATATGATACAACCAGCAGATAACGGACATGATACAACCAGCAGATAACGGACATGATACAACCAGCAGATAACGGATATGATACAACCAGCAGATAACGGATATGATACAACCAGCAGATAACGGACATGATACAACCAGCAGATAACGGACATGATACAACCAGCAGATAACGGACATGATACAACCAGCAGATAACGGACATGATACAACCAGCAGATAACGGACATGATACAACCAGCAGATAACGGACATGATACAACCAGCAGATAACGGACATGATACAACCAGCAGATAACGGACATGATACAACCAGCAGATAACGGACATGATACAACCAGCAGATAACGGACATGATACAACCAGCAGATAACGGACATGATACAACCAGCAGATAACGGACATGATACAACCAGCAGATAACGGACATGATACAACCAGCAGATAACGGACATGATACAACAGTTACAGTACAATAACTGATAACTATCAGATAACTTATATTTTATTTAACCTTTATTTAACTAGGCAAGTCAGTTAAGAACAAATTCTTATTTACAATGACGGCCTCCCAAAAGGCAAAAGACCTCCTGTGGGGACAGGGACTAGGATTTAAAAATAAATAAATAATAATAATTAACATATAAATATAGGACATAACACACATCAAGACAAGAGAGACAACACAATACTACATAAAGAGACCTAAGGACTACAACAAAGCATGGTAGCAACACAACATGGAGTCAGCACAAAACATGGTACAAACATTATTGGGCACAGACAACAGCACAAAGGACAAGAAGGTAGAGGCAACAATACAACAACATAATACAATAATACAACGACGGATATGATACAACAACTGATGTCACTTAAAGCAGATGAGATTCCCTGGTCCACATGGGAATCATATCTGCTCTTCACAATGTATTTCTATGTTATTGTAAAATTGCCTTCACCTGAACAAGCCCCTGTGTCTCCCAAATAGGACCGACAATAGGTTACGTTGTGGATGCTATAATACTTGCCACTGGGGGTCAGTATATCACCATAAAGTCACAAATAAACAGCTCCAGGCTGGTCTAATGTGGTCTTCGTTTTAATGAAACATGGTTGATGGGTCTTCTATCTTTATCTGAGGCTAAACCCATAAGTATATGAAGAACATTTGATTTATATTGAACATGTTAACTTGTATACAGGTAGACCAGAGAAGCCACATCCCTTTTGATTGGCAGATGAGTGGCAACCCTGTTTAGAAGCACCTGCTGCTCATCCGTTGCTCACCTGTGTTCCCTATAAATACTGTGTTGAACAGAAAAGGTTTCTACCTACACACTGAAGAAGGCTGCAAAGCAGAAATGTCTGTCTTCACCAGGTCTGGACAACTCCAGTCCTCGGGGCCTGATTGGTGTCACACTTTTCCCCCAGTCCCAGCTAACACACCAGCCAGTCCCAGCTAACACACCAGTCAGTCCCAGCTAACACACCAGTCAGTCCCAGCTAACACACCAGTCAGTCCCAGCTAACACACCAGCCAGTCCCAGCTAACACACCAGTCAGTCCCAGCTAACACACCTGTCAGTCCCAGCTAACACACCAGTCAGTCCCAGCTAACACACCAGTCAGTCCCAGCTAACACACCTGTCAGTCCCAGCTAACACACCTGTCAGTCCCAGCTAACACACCTGTCAGTCCCAGCTAACACACCTGTCAGTCCCAGCTAACACACCTGTCAGACCCAGCTAACACACCTGTCAGACCCAGCTAACACACCTGTCAGACCCAGCTAACACACCTGTCAGTCCCAGCTAACACACCTGTCAGACCCAGCTAACACACCTGTCAGTCCCAGCTAACACACCTGTCAGACCCAGCTAACACACCTGTCAGTCCCAGCTAACACACCTGTCAGACCCAGCTAACACACCTGTCAGACCCAGCTAACACACCTGTCAGTCCCAGCTAACACACCTGTCAGTCCCAGCTAACACACCTGTCAGTCCCAGCTAACACACCAGCCAGTCCCAGCTAACACACCAGTCAGTCCCAGCTAACACACCTGTCAGACCCAGCTAACACACCTGTCAGTCCCAGCTAACACACCTGTCAGACCCAGCTAACACACCTGTCAGACCCAGCTAACACACCTGTCAGTCCCAGCTAACACACCAGTCAGTCCCAGCTAACACACCAGCCAGTCCCAGCTAACACACCTGTCAGTCCCAGCTAACACACCAGTCAGTCCCAGCTAACACACCAGTCAGTCCCAGCTAACACACCTGTCAGACCCAGCTAACACACCAGCCAGTCCCAGCTAACACACCAGTCAGTCCCAGCTAACACACCTGTCAGACCCAGCTAACACACCTGTCAGTCCCAGCTAACACACCTGTCAGTCCCAGCTAACACACCTGTCAGTCCCAGCTAACACACCTGTCAGACCCAGCTAACACACCAGCCAGTCCCAGCTAACACACCAGTCAGTCCCAGCTAACACACCAGCCAGTCCCAGCTAACACACCAGTCAGTCCCAGCTAACACACCAGTCAGTCCCAGCTAACACACCAGTCAGTCCCAGCTAACACACCAGCCAGTCCCAGCTAACACACCTGTCAGTCCCAGCTAACACACCAGTCAGTCCCAGCTAACACACCAGTCAGTCCCAGCTAACACACCTGTCAGACCCAGCTAACACACCAGCCAGTCCCAGCTAACACACCAGTCAGTCCCAGCTAACACACCTGTCAGACCCAGCTAACACACCTGTCAGTCCCAGCTAACACACCTGTCAGTCCCAGCTAACACACCTGTCAGTCCCAGCTAACACACCTGTCAGTCCCAGCTAACACACCTGTCAGACCCAGCTAACACACCTGTCAGTCCCAGCTAACACACCTGTCAGTCCCAGCTAACACACCTGTCAGACCCAGCTAACACACCTGTCAGTCCCAGCTAACACACCTGTCAGTCCCAGCTAACACACCTGTCAGTCCCAGCTAACACACCTGTCAGTCCCAGCTAACACACCTGTCAGACCCAGCTAACACACCTGTCAGACCCAGCTAACACACCTGTCAGACCCAGCTAACACACCTGTCAGACCCAGCTAACACACCTGTCAGACCCAGCTAACACACCTGTCAGACCCAGCTAACACACCTGTCAGACCCAGCTAACACACCTGTCAGACCCAGCTAACACACCTGTCAGTCCCAGCTAACACACCTGTCAGTCCCAGCTAACACACCTGTCAGTCCCAGCTAACACACCTGTCAGACCCAGCTAACACACCTGTCAGACCCAGCTAACACACCTGTCAGACCCAGCTAACACACCTGTCAGACCCAGCTAACACACCTGTCAGACCCAGCTAACACACCTGTCAGACCCAGCTAACACACCTGTCAGTCCCAGCTAACACACCTGTCAGACCCAGCTAACACACCTGTCAGTCCCAGCTAACACACCTGTCAGACCCAGCTAACACACCTGTCAGTCCCAGCTAACACACCTGTCAGACCCAGCTAACACACCTGTCAGTCCCAGCTAACACACCTGTCAGTCCCAGCTAACACACCTGTCAGACCCAGCTAACACACCTGTCAGACCCAGCTAACACACCTTGACTCCAATAATCAACCAATCTTGATCTTCAGTTAAAAATGCAAAATGCATGTGTGTTTCTAGGGATGGGCGAAAAGTGACACCAATCAGGCCCCTGAGGACTCCTGAGGATATCATTTGAATATGCTTCAAATAACCTCTGTAATGTTCTGAAACCTATTGGCTGTTTATTTGTTCCACTGAGGATATGACACATTTTCGAAGCAAAGTTGTCTTTTATTAAAAGGTAAAGGCCAACACGGTTTAAAACCTTTTAAAACAGCCGCATTTATTAAAGGCTGGAATCAATCCGTATCGCGGAAATATCGCAGATAATCTGCGTTGAAATGTAAAGGCAATTTCCGATTGAGCCGATATAGACAGCGTTTACAGTTAATACTGTCTCTGCTCATTCCTTTTACATTTCAATCCAGCTATGAGACTCCTCAGACAAAGCAGGCCACCCGCCATAAGGGGTTCCCGAGTGGCGTAGCGGTCTAAGGCACTGCATCTCAGTCCCTGGTTCGAATCCAGGCTGTATCACATCCGGCCGTGATTGGGAGTCCCATAGGGCTGCGCACAATGGGCCAGCGTCCTCTGGGTTTGTCCGGGGTAGGTCTTCATTGTCAATAAGAATGTGTTCTTAACTGACTTGCCTGGTTAAATAAAAAATAACTGAAATAAATGCAGGGTTTACAGGGTGGCTTCAGTCTCTGCTGATTGGCTTTAAATTTAAATCCAACTACAACGCGGAACTTCCACGATGTCGACGTGGAGGCTACAATCCCTCCTGCAGTGCAGAAAGGTTAAATCAACAAACCCCCCTCACAAGGAGGCAAAAAGTCAACCTCATTTGGCGCCATTCCAAATGCCCCCCAGCAAGCAGAGTAGTAAGAAAGGGGCGTGAATTAACCAAGGGGCAACCAATAAGCAAGACCAGCCATTATATAGGCGGCATCCTCTGGTCTTTAAATAGCCTTCCTATATCCACATTATATCAGTAGTCGCAGTTGAAGTTACATTGTAGTTAGGTGAAACAGCCCAGTGTGAATCCATTTTCTATTTCTTCAATCTGGACATATCGCAGGACGTCATGACAAACTTTCCGACGCCAACTGGTTTGGAGAGCGCGGTGGCAGAGAGAGCAACGCTTCCCCGTCGCCATTCAAGCGTTTCTCGGAACTTATTTGGACCCGTCGACCATGATGCGCTGAGCCGCGAGTTGAAGGCGAAGCTGAAGGAAATATCTGAACGAGACCAGCGTCGATGGAATTTCCACTTCGAGACAAACACACCGATTCCCGGGATTTATGAATGGGAAGGAATGTCAGCGGACTCCACACCTGCCTTCTACCAGGAGTCGACGGAAGTTGGAGACGTGAGGGTTCAGGTTGTGACATCAAACACAGACTATAGCGCAGAGGTTGTCACTGATAATGTGCGTGGTTGTTGCCTCAACCAAACCCCTCTATCAGACTGTGAACAGACTGCACTTTGTTCCAACGAAGTTAACCAAGAGAATTGGTCCAATTCCCCCAATACGAGGAAATTGAACTCCAAATCAACACAATGTATTCGGCGTAAGAGGTCGAGGACATCTTATGAACGTGCAGTCAACGTTACTCAAATTACAGGTAGGTCTACTTTTTCTTGGTAACGCTATATAACTCCTTAATAAGCAACTCGTTTTAATGGCTTGCCGACTACATAACGACGATGTTCTCGTATGATTGACTGTAATGTGAATTAAAGAACTAACCGTTCTACATTTCTTCCCCGCAGATTTTTTCCCAAAGAGAAGGAGAAGATCAACGTCGGAGATGAAGAGCACCCAGCCCAATTCTTCCCTCTCAATTCCTCTTGAACAAACGCCACGCAAAGCTCAAATAATTCGATAAACAACGTGGACAAATCGTACCATCGCCTATGTGCCTCTTTTTGTTATGTTATGTTATTATTGTCTGTCTTGGACAAAAAAGATGGAGTAACCATCCAAAATATGTTGGCCTATGTTTATGCCAAAGTAACAATGTTTTGTCTTTTATTTAAAATATTGTTTAATTTATTTTATTTAAGTTTCAAATGTGTTTAATTCAACTAAGGTTTTATGAGATATTGTTTGTCTGTTGACTTGTATCCGTGAAAAATACAATTAAAAACGATTTATTTTACATTTAGCTGACTTTCGGATCATTTTATTATTGAATTAGTGAGTTTTCGACTTTTCAGTGTGCTAACGAGGTGAACAGGGACACCACCTGCCCACCCCTCACACACACTAGAGAAACAATAAGAGCAGCAGTCGTTCCATTTGACAGCACTTGAAGAGTGCCTCAACAAATTGCAGCAGCAGTAGACCTATAGACGAGCCCTACACTGAATGAATATGTTATGTCCATGGGCATTGTTCAAGGAAATAAAATCAGTCTGCATTGTGCCTTTTTGGTAGATATACCAATCACGAACTTTCACTTGCTGTGCATAATCCCGCATGGACACATGGCGTGCGCACATAGAACAGCAGACACACTATAACCTAATTACCATCGCAGATGCTATTACCCTCACTGTCGATATGCAAATCAACTCATCCATTCTACAGCATAGACCAATGTGGGGGTTTTCCCTTAACAGGGATTTGGGGAAGATCTCTCTGATTTGTGCCTTAACACCTAAGACCGCTGTATAGTAATAAAACCAAACAATGTAACACGTAATCAAGACTTACCCAAATGATTGCCGTTTCTTTTCAAATTCTGTATGAACTCCCAAGTGCTTTCGCTTTTCAATACTATCAGGCTGTGAAGATGACCAACCGTTAATGGCAGGTGCACACTCTGACGTATCTTTTATAAAGAAAATACGTCTGATGTACATAAAACATATTGTTGTATTGTTTAACGTTTAGAAGTGCAATACCTTTAAAAAAAAAAAAATGTTAACCTACGTCTGACGGTAGAGATGATTTAATGTGTCCACTTTAAAATTGTTGACCTAACGGTCCCTATAAAATAGACATGAATACATCAAACACAATGAAATGTATTAGATTTGGTCTGGTTCTAGTGGGAGAATAAAGTCTAAAATAATAGTTGTTTTATTGTGAGAAGAATGAATAAGCGTGACTATATGGTAATGTAATGCATATACTTCAGTCAATAGTGACTGCAAAAGCAATCGTGTAACAACAGGAAGTAATAGATCCATGAGCGATGCGCGCATATACATTACGCAGTGGGAGGATGGGAGATTTGCAGTACAATTTAAAGGGTCGCACGTCTCAAGGATTGGCCATAGAGCAGGAAAAGAACAATACCCTGAAGAATTGAAGTGGCCATCTGGCATCGTGGCTCGCGACATGGAAGAAGGGACATGTGGAGAAAGAGTGTGCCATTTCTTTCACCTGCAAATGCGGATTGGTGGCAAAATGAACGCTCCCAGACCCCCCGTGTTTTTACTGACAAAGTTACATTCTTCTTTTTCAGTTAAATGCGTTGTATTATTCTTACTTCTCGTGCCGAAACCCATTCGAATGGTTATTTTTAGTTCCAAACTCTATTAGCCCTTCGTTCTATCTGTAGGCCTAACCAATTAAGATCTATAGGCTACACAGAAAAAACACTTAGTGCCATTTTTGACTAATATCTTTATAAATTATAGATATATTTATATTTATACAATATTTATCTTTATACACTATCTTTACTTCAGATACGTCTTTAGACATGAATGAAAAACTAGTCTAGTACACAGTAGTGGTATATTATATGGTTATTAACTATAGTCACTTTATCACAGTATTTAATAGTTCATTTTGGTTCCATATTTAATGGAGTTGTCAATATTATAGTCTGTACCTGCAGTAGTGTAGACTGAATTCAGCCCGGACTAGTGCACTTTCCTCCCGTAACAGATGGTCTATATCGTGTCGCCCCAAGGCATCCAACTTTACCATCAATGTTTCATTAAATCTGTCCCAAGGGCTTGTCATTTCCCACCCACTGATAGAATTCCCTCCATGATGTAACTTTGTTCCCTCTCCTTTGTCCAGTGCGTGATACAGTGACAGTTGATCTGCCTGTAGGGGAGACTATATGACACACCACACGTGGACAAGCAGCTTTAATTGGCAATAGTTTGGTCTGCACTGTAACGGATGTTATTATAATGGAATCAAAAGGATGAAAGACATCTATATTAATACTGTCTCTGTCCATCTGTATTAACACTGTCTCTGTCCATCTGTATTAATACTGTCTCTGTCCATCTGTATTAACACTGTCTCTCTGTCCATCTGTATTAATACTGTCTCTGTCCATCTGTATTAACACTGTCTCTGTCCATCTGTATTAATACTGTCTCTGTCCATCTGTATTAATACTGTCTCTGTCCATCTGTATTAATACTGTCTCTGTCCATCTGTATTAATACTGTCTCTGTCCATCTGTATTAATACTGTCTCTGTCCATCTGTATTAATACTGTCTCTGTCCATCTGTATTAATACTGTCTCTGTCCATCTGTATTAACACTGTCTCTGTCCATCTGTATTAACACTGTCTCTGTCCATCTGTATTAATACTGTCTCTGTCCATCTGTATTAATACTGTCTCTGTCCATCTGTATTAATACTGTCTCTGTCCATCTGTATTAATACTGTCTCGGCCCATCTATGTATTAACACTGTCTCAGTCCATCTGTATTAATAATGTCTCGGCCCATCTATGTATTAACACTGTCTCTGTCCATCTGTATTAATACTGTCTCGGCCCATCTATGTATTAATACTGTCTCTGTCCATCTGTATTAATACTGTCTCGGCCCATCTATGTATTAATACTGTCTCTGTCCATCTGTATTAATACTGTCTCGGCCCATCTATGTATTAACACTGTCTCGGCCCATTTTATTAAGCTAGGATGAAATGGTTGTGAGATTTAATCAATAGACCAACTAAGAAGTCAAACACGGATGGAATTCTATCATGACCTCAGCAGAACTTCATTCGGGATCATTTTCTGTCTAGGCTCACTAAGGCATGTTAATAGCAGAAACATCACATTCCCTCTACATGACTAACTTACTCTAGACAAGATACTTCATGTTTCTTGACATGTCAGCAGGTAGCCTAGTGGTTAGAGCATTGGACTAGTAACCGGAAGGTTGCAAGTTCAAACCCCCGAGCTGACAAGGTACAAATCTGTCGTTCTGCCCCTGTTCATAGGCAGTCATTGAAAATAAGAATGTGTTCTTAACTGACTTGGTTAAATAAAGGTCAAATAAAAAATTAAAATAAATAAAATGTTGTTGATTCAATGCCAATTAGTGCAGTAGCATAGGGGTGTATTTGTCTCTCTACCCAGAATGAGGACCATTCTGAATGTATCATAGACCAACTTTGAAACATAGTAGCGATCACCAGCGTGATAAAGGATGTGTTTGTGGAGCAGCACATGAGCTGTTATTTCCCTCTTTGTTGGTCAGAATACCAAGCCCGTCTTATCACTAAGACCAGTCAACCGGACCTCTACAAAGCTCTAGAACCCAGCAGTGTTCCTATAGCAACACCTCTCTCCTCTCCCACCTCCAAAAGCACCACAATGACTGCCACAACGACCCCCACACTTACACACCACACTTAGAGAGGGGGTGCTATTGTCATGAGCACCCAGGCAGAAGGCAGGCAGGGCCCAGATGGTCATCTGCTCTTTTATCTGTGTGCCTACTACTACTGAAGGAATGGAAGGATCCCCGGAAGGCAAGCGGGATGAGGTCACCATCTGCTGCAGCTGAGGTCATCTGTCCAAAGCTCTGGTATTAGCCACGCCACTGGTCCTTCCATCCACCATCCCCCAAGGCACAAGACATGAGAGGGGAAGGGGGACCTAGGTGCAATTAACTCTTCCCTCCCTTTGGTCTTCATGGAATGGAGTCTACTCCGGGGGGGAGGCAGGGGCAAGGTTAATGTTGTGGCTTTTAAAGGGACAGGACAATGTATCTTAAATGTTATAGTCCTTTAAGGCACATTCCACACATACAGCTTCCAATGGGACATTGATATGACCTAACTTGGATGTAATAATCTAGAACTAAATTATTGATGCAAGATCCATGGTTGAACAGAATTGTTTGACAATCACCCCTCCAAAGAAGTTATGGATATTTGCCACATTCATTTATTGGCGATGCAAAATCTTTATAAAACAGGATAGCTACACAATTTGATTGCATTGAAAATCTACATAAAAGCCCTCACCCCGACCCCAACACTTTAGTTTATGTTTCGACGGTACATACATGGAGAACCTTTTGAAAACATAGTGTTATTATAACTGCCTACTTTTAGTATGGACATCATTCCATATTCACCATCAGAAAACATAGTGTTATTATAATCATTCCATATTCACCATCAGAAAACATAGTGTTATTATAATCATTCCATATTCACCATCAGAAAACATAGTGTTATTATAATCATTCCATATTCACCATCAGAAAACAGTGTTATTATAATCATTCCATATTCACCATCAGAAAACATAGTGTTATTATAATCATTCCATATTCACCATCAGAAAACATAGTGTTATTATAATCATTCCATATTCACCATCAGAAAACATAGTGTTATTATAATCATTCCATATTCACCATCAGAAAACAGTGTTATTATAATCATTCCATATTCACCATCAGAAAACATAGTGTTATTATAATCATTCCATATTCACCATCAGAAAACATAGTGTTATTATAATCATTCCATATTCACCATCAGAAAACATAGTGTTATTATAATCATTCCATATTCACCATCAGAAAACATAGTGTTATTATAATCATTCCATATTCACCATCAGAAAACATAGTGTTATTATAATCATTCCATATTCACCATCAGAAAACATAGTGTTATTATAATCATTCCATATTCACCATCAGAAAACATAGTGTTATTATAATCATTCCATATTCACCATCAGAAAACATAGTGTTATTATAATCATTCCATATTCACCATCAGAAAACAGTGTTATTATAATCATTCCATATTCACCATCAGAAAACATAGTGTTATTATAATCATTCCATATTCACCATCAGAAAACATAGTGTTATTATAATCATTCCATATTCACCATCAGAAAACATAGTGTTATTATAATCATTCCATATTCACCATCAGAAAACATAGTGTTATTATAATCATTCCATATTCACCATCAGAAAACATAGTGTTATTATAATCATTCCATATTCACCATCAGAAAACATAGTGTTATTATAATCATTCCATATTCACCATCAGAAAACATAGCTACCTTTATACTGAAGTGTTGGCTTTGCATATCAACATATTTCAAATCAAATAGAATTCTACCGTTACTTTTTGATATTGTAACATTCCAATGCTCGTACACAGCCGGAATAATGTTATATATGCACTCTAATCTTATTTCCTGTTGATTGAGGGGAAAGCGTTTGAAAATGGCGCTTGCTCACATTTCCAAGAAAAGTTCCCCCTAGAACATTGACAATTGCAGTAAATGAGAATTCAGAAACATAATCATATCCAGGATCTATGAAAAATATGTCCCGTCTGTGTGTCTAGCTGGCTTGTCCTGTAGGCTGAGGCACTGTTCTGTTCTAGGGAAGGGAGCACTGCAGCTACCTCGCTGTCCAACCAAGGTGCATGAATTGAGGAGCAAACTGAAGTAGAGAGGAGATATAGCAACTCTTGGGAGGACATTGGAATTAAATTAAATAATCTTTGTTTAAAAAAGCTGAATTGTGTTGGTTCCACTTTTAACAATAAATATATATATTTTTTTTTAATTCGATTGTCCTCCGAGAGTTGCTAAATCTCCTGTCTATACGGTTCTTTTCTAGGGCAGGGTTTCCCAAACTTGGTCCTGGGGCCCCCACTGGGTGCTCATTTAGTTTTTTTGCCCTAGCACTACACAGCTGGTTCATTATCATGAAGAACACTGATCTCAGAATAAGACAAAGAGAGAAAGCGTCAAAATGGTTTTGGTGTTTCTCTGCATCAGGAGCTCTTGTCCTGGCTGAGGCTGGGGTTGAGGGGTGGATGGATGGTCGATTCAGGAGCTCTTCTCCTGGCTGAGGCTGTGGTTGAGGGGTGGATGGATGGTCGATTCAGGAGCTCTTGTCCCGGCTGAGGCTGGTGTTGAGGGTGGATGGATGGTCGATTCAGGAGCTCTTGTCCCGGCTGAGGCTGGTGTTGAGGGTGGATGGATGGTCGATTCAGGAGCTCTTCTCCTGGCTGAGACTGGGGTTGAGGGTGGATGGATGATTGATTCAGGAGCTCTTGTCCCGGCTGAGGCTGGTTTGAGGGTGGATGGATGGTCGATTCAGGAGCTCTTCTCCTGGCCGAGGCTGGGGTTGAGGGTGGATGGATGGTCGATTCAGAAGCTCTTCTCCTGGCTGGGGTTGAAGGTGGACTGATGGTCGATTCAGGAGCTCTTGTCCTGGCTGGGGTTGAGGGTGGATGGATGGTCGATTCAGGTGCTCTTGTCCTGGCCGATACTGGGGTTGAGGGGTGGATGGAGGGTCGATTCAGGAGCTCTTGTCCTGGCTGAGGCTGGGGTTGAGGGTGGATGGATGGTCGATTCAGAAGCTCTTCTCCTGGCTGGGGTTGAGGGTGAATGGATGGTCGATTCAGGAGCTCTTCTCCTGGCCGATGCTGGGGTTGAGGGTGGATGGATGGTCGATTCAGGAGCTCTTGTCCTGGCCGAGGCTGGTGTTTAGGGTGGATGGAAGGTCGATTCAGGAGCTCTTCTCCTGGCTGAGGCTGGGGTTGAGGGTGGATGGATGGTCGATTCAGGAGCTCTTCTCCTGGCTGGGGTTGAGGGTGGATGGATGGTCGATTCAGGAGCTCTTGTCCCGGCTGAGGCTGGGGTTGAGGGGTGGATGGAGGGTCGTTTCAGGAGCTCTTCTCCTGGCTGAGACTGGGGTTGAGGGGTGGATGGATGGTCGATTCAGGTGCTCTTGTCCTGGCCGAGGCTGGGGTTGAGGGGTGGATGGAGGGTCGATTCAGGAGCTCTTGTCCTGGCTGAGGCTGGGGTTGAGGGTGGATGGATGGTCGATTCAGGAGCTCTTGTCCTGGCCGATGCTGGGGTTGAGGGGTGGATGGATGGTCGATTCAGGAGCTCTTGTCCTGGCTGAGGCTGGGGTTGAGGGGTGGATGGGTGGTCGATTCAGGAGCTCTTGTCCCGGCTGAGGCTGGGGTTGAGGGGTGGATGGAGGGTCGTTTCAGGAGCTCTTGTCCTGGCTGAGGCTGGGGTTGAGGGGTGGATGGATGGTCGATTCAGGTGCTCTTGTCCTGGCCGATGCTGGGGTTGAGGGGTGGATGGAGGGTCGATTCAGGAGCTCTTGTCCTGGCTGAGGCTGGGGTTGAGGGTGGATGGATGGTCGATTCAGGAGCTCTTCTCCTGGCTGGGGTTGAGGGTGAATGGATGGTCGATTCAGGAGCTCTTCTCCTGGCCGATGCTGGGGTTGAGGGGTGGATGGATGGTCGATTCAGGAGCTCTTGTCCTGGCCGAGGCTGGTGTTTAGGGTGGATGGAAGGTCGATTCAGGAGCTCTTGTCCCGGCTGAGGCTGGTGTTGAGGGTGGATGGATGATTGATTCAGGAGCTCTTGTCCCGGCTGAGGCTGGGGTTGAGGGGTGGATGGATGGTCGATTCAGGAGCTCTTGTCCCGGCTGAGGCTGGGGTCGAGGGGTGGATGGTTGATTAAGGAGCTCTTGCCTTGACTGAGGCTGGGGTTGAGGGTGGATGGGTGGTCGATTCAGGAGCTCTTGTCCCGGCTGAGGTTGAGGGTGGATGGATGGTCGATTCAGGAGCTCTTGTCCTGGCTGGGGTTGAGGGGTGGATGGAGGGTCGATTCAGGAGCTCTTGTCCTGGCTGGGGTTGAGGGTGGATGGATGGTCGATTCAGGAGCTCTTGTCCTGGCTGGGGTTGAGGAGTGGATGGAGGGTCGATTCAGGAGCTCTTGTCCTGGCCAAGGCTGGAGTTGAGGGGTGGATGGAGGGTCGATTCAGGAGCTCTTGTCCCGGCTGAGACTGGGGTTGAGGGGTGGATGGATGTTCGATTCAGGAACTTTTGTCTTGGCTGAGGCTGGGGTTGAGGGTGGATGGATGGTCGATTCAGGAGCTCTTCTCCTGGCTGAGGCTGGGGTTGAGGGGTGGATGGATGGTCGATTCAGGTGCTCTTGTCCTGGCCGATGCTGGGGTTGAGGGGTGGATGGAGGGTCGATTCAGGAGCTCTTGTCCTGGCTGAGGCTGGGGTTGAGGGTGGATGGATGGTCGATTCAGGAGCTCTTGTCCTGGCCGATGCTGGGGTTGAGGGGTGGATGGATGGTCAATTCAGGAGCTCTTGTCCCGGCTGAGGCTGGGGTTGAGGGGTGGATGGATGGATGGATGGATGGTTGATTAAGGAACTTTTGTCCTGGCTGAGGCTGGTGTTGAGGGTGGATTGATGGTCGATTCAGGTGCTCTTGTCCTGGCTGAGGCTGGGGTTGAGGGTGGATGGATGGTCGATTCAGGAGCTCTTCTCCTGGCTGAGGCTGGGGTTGAGGGTGGATGGATGGTCGATTCAGGAGCTCTTGTCCTGGCTGAGGCTGGGGTTGAGGGTGGATGGATGGTCGATTCAGGTGCTCTTGTCCTGGCCGATGCTGGGGTTGAGGGGTGGATGGAGGGTCGATTCAGGAGCTCTTGTCCTGGCTGGGGTTGAGGGGTGGATGGAGGGTCGATTCAGGAGCTCTTGTCCTGGCTGGGGTTGAGGGGTGGATGGATGGTCGATTCAAGAGCTCTTGTCCTGGCTGAGGCTGGGGTTGAGGGGTGGATGGGGACGGTTGATTCAGGAGCTCTTGTCCTGGCTGAGGCTGGGGTTGAGGGGTGGATAGATGGTCGATTCAGGAGCTCTTGTCTTGGCTGAGGCTGGGGTTGAGGGGTGGATGGAGGGTCGCGGTGGAGAGCTGCTCGTAGCTGGGTAGGCTATCCTGGCTGGGGACACCTGCCCCACCCTGTGACCTCCTCCTACCTTGCCCCTGTGCTCCCCCCATGTCCCCCTGCCCCTGGCTTGTCACAGACAACAGCTGGGTAAGGGACTCTGCGATTTGGTTGAGTGTCTGGTCCATGCGTTGTATCTGTAAGTAGATGGACAAACAGAAAAGTCAATGCTGTACAGATCAATATAATATAATTAATAGATAGTCTTTCTATTTTATTGTCTGTTTTTGCAGAAAATGGAAATGTGTATTCTAATTTTCTCATTATCTGCCTTTTTCAGGCAAATCACCAAATCCTTTTCATCTTGGGAAAACAAACCAAGACATTATCATCCCTCATTAAATGATCAAAAGAGTTTTAATGAAAGCCAAAACAAATAGAAAACTTGAAAGGTTTTGTAAATGAAAATCCACCCTTGTTTCTCAACTCCTATTTAGGGATATCATTAGGGGACTGATTATGTCTGTATAGAGTGAATTCCCTCCTATCAGATCTCTGTGCTGGACTGAAAAAAAAACTGACTGTCCTCTGCAAAGCATCAGTCTGAACACAGTTGAACCAAATTGGTGGCTTTTCTATAGTCAAACTGACTTGGCACAAACCGATTTGGCACAAAATGGCTGCTGTGTGTCACTGAGTTGGGTGCTTATCATCGGCTGTGGGTAAGGTGGCACAAAATGGAGGGCTTTGAAATCTGATTAAAGGCACAATAGAAATGACACCTGTAGATGAGTAGCCGTACTCTGTTCAGAGGGTGTAACGTGGCGTAACGTCCTACCTTGTCTTCCATCCTGTTGAGCCTGGAGCCGATGGTGTTGTTGCCTTTGTCTTTGGCTTTGTCTTTTGCCCCAGGAGGATCATGGTCCAAGTCATAGAACAGCAAAACAAGACGACGTAACAAGAAACAAGAAGATACGTAAGATTCTGTAAGATACAGTAGAGATATAGTACTGTGTCCAGCCCCTCTAAGATGCTGTAAGACACAGTAGAGATATAGTAAACAGTGTCCAGCCCCTCTAAGATGCTGTAAGATACAGTAGAGATATAGTACTGTGTCCAGCCCCTCTAAGATGCTGTAAGATACAGTAGAGATATAGTACTGTGTCCAGCCCCTCTAAGATGCTGTGAGATACAGTAGAGATATAGTACTGTGTCCAGCCCCTCTAAGATGCTGTAAGATACAGTAGAGATATAGTACTGTGTCCAGCCCCTCTAAGATGCTGTAAGATACAGTAGAGATATAGTACTGTGTCCAGCCCCTCTAAGATGCTGTAATATACAGTAGAGATATAGTACACTGTGTCCAGCCCCTCTAAGATGCTGTAATATACAGTAGAGATATAGTACTGTGTCCAGCCCCTCTAAGATGCTGTAAGATACAATAGAGATATAGTAAACAGTGTCCAGCCCTCTAAGATGCTGTAAGATACAGTAGAGATATAGTACTGTGTCCAGCCCCTCTAAGATGCTGTAAGATACAATAGAGATATAGTAAACAGTGTCCAGCCCTCTAAGATGCTGTAAATTACAGTAGAGGACTGTTTACCTGAGCTAGTCTGGAACAGGGTCAGCTTCCCTAGAGACTGGTCCAATCTAGAGGAGAATTAAACACATTGAATGAAGTGCTTTGGGTTATATACAGGTGCAGTCACAGCACAGCATGTCGCACTCACCTGGGTCAAAATCTGAGAGAGAAAGTCAGAAACAAAATGTCATTTCCGTGGTGATGAGGAGGATATTTATTATTTCAATTTAATGCAGTAAAAAAAAATATTTTTACCCAGACGAGTGTGACAGAAAAAAAGACTGCATCCCCACTGGGCAAAAACTGGTTGAAACAACGTTGTTTCCACGTCATTTAAACCCTCAAAAATCTATGTGATGACGTTGTATCAACGTAAAAAAAAGAATTGGTTTTGCAAAACGTCACCAACGTGAGGGAGGACATTCATCTTTTTTTTCACCCAACTTTTAACCTAAATCTAATGACATGGTGATTGCTTTTGTTGATTTGACGTTGTATTCACATTAGTTGACAACTCAACTAAATGTAAATCAAAACTAGATGTTGAACTGATGTCTATGCCCAGTGGGTCTGTAGTGTGCAAGTCACATGGGACTTTTATCAATTGAGTTAATTGCAATGGCTGAGCTAACCCACATAAAGACCTTGATATCAATTTCAAATGAACGGGACTCAGGAGACCGTTTGAGATGCAGCCCACCTCCTCTGTAGCTCCTTGATGCGCACCATGAGATTCAGGTGTCCTTGGGAATACTGCTCGATCACGTCTCGCACATCATAGGGCTTACGTGCTTGCTGCAGAACATACACACAGTGTTAATCACCCTCAGCAGTAAAAACTCTGAAGAAGTCAACAGATCAAAAAGCTGCCATCGTGTAAAAATGAGTCTTTCTAACACAGTTTGAGTTGCAGACTAGAGAATATATGAAAAGATCTCTCTCTGACGTAAGCACATCAGACAGTCATACCACCCGCACACACAATTATTGAAAGCAGTCAAGACAATACACAGACACCCCCCAAAAATGACATATTGCAGCTTTAAAGCTGAGAACTATGATTTAAAACACTTGTGTTTTTAACCCACTAATCTGAGAACTATGATTTAAAACACTCATGGAGTTAACCCACTTTAATCTGAGAACTATGATTTAAAACACTCATGGAGTTAACCCACTTTAATCTGAGAACTATGATTTAAAACACTCATGGAGTTAACCCACTTTAATCTGAGAACTATGATTTAAAACCCTCATGGAGTTAACCCACTTTAATCTGAGAACGATGATTTAAAACCCTCATGGAGTTAACCCACTGAGTGTTTTTTCCCCTGTCATAAACCGACATGATGTACAGCAGTTGTGTAAAGTACTTGTGACTTTTACTTCACACATTTTCTATTAAGGTATCTTTACTTTTACTCAACTATGACAGGTACTTTTTCCACCACTGCTGTCCAGTATCTATCCTTCATGAGCCACTAGGTGTGTTTGACTGTGGAGTCAGTTTCTCTGTGCGTGCCGTGCAGTGTGCTAACAGGGTAGAGCAGTGGGCCTGTAGCCAGGAGAGTAGCTACCTCAGCTGAACTCAGGCCTCGACTGACGTGGACTCAGACGTTACTGTACTTCAACACAGCCTCACAGTAGATGGTGTTCCAGAGATATGTCACCAGATCAAACACACCTACTTCACACCAAACATAAAGACATTCAACACACACACACACACACACACACACACACACACACACACACACACACACACACACACACACACACACACACACACACACACACACACACACACACACACACACACACACACACACACAGTCTCTTCAACTAAAACCCTGGAAAACACACTACAGAGTATTCTAGAATCCTAAAGACAGCCGGATCACTCAAAGCCCATACACACAACCATAACAACACTACAATCCAAAACCAAGTCCAAATCCTCCCCACCGCCACCCTCCCATCCCCCACACACACTACTGAGAACCCAGACACACACAGACTCAAAGGCAAATCCACAACTTGAGTGATGTCCGCTGTCCTGCTTTTCAGCCTGAGGGAAGAGCCTCTTCATTGATTGACTATGTTAGTTTTAGGCTGAGCTCCACAACACCTGCTCTGACAGCAGTGTGAAGCTGCCTGTTTGTCCTGGAGTCCCGGTGTGACTTGATCAAGGCAGCCTGTCTCGAAGGCAAACAGTCACACCGAAGTGAGGACAAGCAGACCCGTTAAGAGGACGTGAGGACAGGCAGTCCCGTTAAGAGGCGTGAGGACAGGCAGTCCCGTTAAGAGGGCGTGAGGACAGGCAGTCCCGTTAGGCGTGAGAGGAGTCCCGTTAAGAGGGCGTGAGGACAGGCAGTCCCGTTAAGAGGGCGTGAGGACAGGCAGTCCCGTTAAGAGGGCGTGAGGACAGGCAGTCCCGTTAAGAGGGCGTGAGGACAGGCAGTCCCGTTAAGAGGGCGTGAGGACAGGCAGTCCCGTTAAGAGGCACGTGAGGACAGGCAGTCCCGTTAAGAGGACGTGAGGACAGGCAGACCCGTTAAGAGGACGTGAGGACAGGCAGTCCCGTTAAGAGGGCGTGAGGACAGGCAGTCCCGTTAAGAGGACGTGAGGACAGGCAGTCCCGTTAAGAGGACGTGAGGACAGGCAGTCCCGTTAAGAGGACGTGAGGACAGGCAGTCCCGTTAAGAGGACGTGAGGACAGGCAGTCCCGTTAAGAGGACGTGAGGACAGGCAGTCCCGTTAAGAGGACGTGAGGACAGGCAGTCCGTTAAGAGGGCGTGAGGACAGGCAGTCCCGTTAAGAGGACGTGAGGACAGGCAGTCCCGTTAAGAGGACGTGAGGACAGGCAGTCCCGTTAAGAGGACGTGAGGACAGGCAGACCCGTTAAGAGGACGTGAGGACAGAGGACGTGAGGACAGGCAGACCCGTTAAGAGGACGTGAGGACAGGCAGTCCCGTTAAGAGGACGTGAGGACAGGCAGACCCGTTAAGAGGACGTGAGGACAGGCAGTCCCGTTAAGAGGACGTGAGGACAGGCAGACCCGTTAAGAGGACGTGAGGACAGGCAGTCCCGTTAAGAGGACGTGAGGACAGGCAGACCCGTTAAGAGGACGTGAGGACAGGCAGTCCCGTTAAGAGGACGTGAGGACAGGCAGTCCCGTTAAGAGGACGTGAGGACAGGCAGTCCCGTTAAGAGGACGTGAGGACAGGGCAGTCCCGTTAAGAGGGCGTGAGGACAGGCAGTCCCGTTAAGAGGACGTGAGGACAGGCAGTCCCGTTAAGAGGACGTGAGGACAGGCAGTCCCGTTAAGAGGCGTGAGGACAGGCAGTCCCGTTAAGAGGACGTGAGGACAGGCAGTCCCGTTAAGAGGACGTGAGGACAGGCAGTCCCGTTAAGAGGACGTGAGGACAGGCAGTCCCGTTAAGAGGACGTGAGGACAGGCAGTCCCGTTAAGAGGACGTGAGGACAGGCAGTCCCGTTAAGAGGGCGTGAGGACAGGCAGACCCAGGCAGACCGTTAAGAGGACGTGAGGACAGGCAGACCCGTTAAGAGGACGTGAGGACAGGCAGTCCCGTTAAGAGGACGTGAGGACAGGCAGTCCCGTTAAGAGGACGTGAGGACAGGCAGTCCCGTTAAGAGGACGTGAGGACAGGCAGTCCCGTTAAGAGGACGTGAGGACAGGCAGTCCCGTTAAGAGGACGTGAGGACAGGCAGTCCCGTTAAGAGGACGTGAGGACAGGCAGACCCGTTAAGAGGGCGTGAGGACAGGCAGTCCCGTTAAGAGGACGTGAGGACAGGCAGACCCGTTAAGAGGACGTGAGGACAGGCAGTCCCGTTAAGAAGAGGAGGCAGACCCGTTAAGAGGACGTGAGGACAGGCAGTCCCGTTAAGAGGACGTGAGGACAGGCAGTCGTGTTAAGAGGACGTGAGGACAGGCAGTCCCGTTAAGAGGACGTGAGGACAGGCAGTCCCGTTAAGAGGACGTGAGGACAGGCAGTCCCGTTAAGAGGACGTGAGGACAGGCAGTCCCGTTAAGAGGACGTGAGGACAGGCAGACCCGTTAAGAGGCGTGAGGACAGGCAGTCCCGTTAAGAGGACGTGAGGACAGGCAGTCCCGTTAAGAGGACGTGAGGACAGGCAGTCCCGTTAAGAGGACGTGAGGACAGGCAGTCCCGTTAAGAGGACGTGAGGACAGGCAGTCCCGTTAAGAGGACGTGAGGACAGGCAGTCCCGTTAAGAGGACGTGAGGACAGGCAGTCCCGTTAAGAGGACGTGAGGACAGGCAGTCCCGTTAAGAGGACGTGAGGACAGGCAGACCCGTTAAGAGGACGTGAGGACAGGCAGTCCCGTTAAGAGGACGTGAGGACAGGCAGACCCGTTAAAGAGGACGTTAAGAGGACGTGAGGACAGGCAGTCCCGTTAAGAGGACGTGAGGACAGGCAGACCCGTTAAGAGGACGTGAGGACAGGCAGACCCGTTAAGAGGACGTGAGGACAGGCAGTCCCGTTAAGAGGACGTGAGGACAGGCAGTCCCGTTAAGAGGACGTGAGGACAGGCAGTCCCGTTAAGAGGACGTGAGGACAGGCAGTCCCGTTAAGAGGACGTGAGGACAGGCAGTCCCGTTAAGAGGACGTGAGGACAGGCAAGTTAAGAGGCGTGAGGACAGGCAGTCCCGTTAAGAGGACGTGAGGACAGGCAGTCCCGTTAAGAGGACGTGAGGACAGGCAGTCCCGTTAAGAGGACGTGAGGACAGGCAGTCCCGTTAAGAGGACGTGAGGACAGGCAGTCCCGTTAAGAGGACGTGAGGACAGGCAGTCCCGTTAAGAGGACGTGAGGACAGGCAGTCCCGTTAAGAGGACGTGAGGACAGGCAGTCCCGTTAAGAGGACGTGAGGACAGGCAGTCCCGTTAAGAGGACGTGAGGACAGGCAGACCCGTTAAGAGGACGTGAGGACAGGCAGACCCGTTAAGAGGACGTGAGGACAGGCAGTCCCGTTAAGAGGACGTGAGGACAGGCAGTCCCGTTAAGAGGACGTGAGGACAGGCAGTCCCGTTAAGAGGACGTGAGGACAGGCAGTCCCGTTAAGAGGACGTGAGGACAGGCAGTCCCGTTAAGAGGACGTGAGGACAGGCAGTCCCGTTAAGAGGACGTGAGGACAGGCAGTCCCGTTAAGAGGACGTGAGGACAGGCAGTCCCGTTAAGAGGACGTGAGGACAGGCAGACCCGTTAAGAGGACGTGAGGACAGGCAGTCCCGTTAAGAGGACGTGAGGACAGGCAGACCCGTTAAGAGGACGTGAGGACAGGCAGTCCCGTTAAGAGGACGTGAGGACAGGCAGTCCCGTTAAGAGGACGTGAGGACAGGCAGTCCCGTTAAGAGGACGTGAGGACAGGCAGTCCCGTTAAGAGGACGTGAGGACAGGCAGTCCCGTTAAGAGGACGTGAGGACAGGCAGTCCCGTTAAGAGGACGTGAGGACAGGCAGTCCCGTTAAGAGGACGTGAGGACAGGCAGTCCCGTTAAGAGGACGTGAGGACAGGCAGTCCCGTTAAGAGGACGTGAGGACAGGCAGTCCCGTTAAGAGGACGTGAGGACAGGCAGCAGTCCCGTTAAGAGGACGTGAGACAGGCAGACCCGTTAAGAGGACGTGAGGACAGGCAGTCCCGTTAAGAGGACGTGAGGACAGGCAGTCCCGTTAAGAGGACGTGAGGACAGGCAGTCCCGTTAAGAGGACGTGAGGACAGGCAGTCCCGTTAAGAGGACGTGAGGACAGGCAGTCCCGTTAAGAGGACGTGAGGACAGGCAGTCCCGTTAAGAGGACGTGAGGACAGGCAGTCCCGTTAAGAGGACGTGAGGACAGGCAGTCCCGTTAAGAGGACGTGAGGACAGGCAGTCCCGTTAAGAGGACGTGAGGACAGGCAGTCCCGTTAAGAGGACGTGAGGACAGGCAGTCCCGTTAAGAGGGCGTGAGGACAGGCAGTCCCGTTAAGAGGACAGGCAGGCAGTCCCGTTAAGAGGACGTGAGGACAGGCAGTCCCGTTAAGAGGACGTGAGGACAGGCAGTCCCGTTAAGAGGACGTGAGGACAGGCAGTCCCGTTAAGAGGACGTGAGGACAGGCAGTCCCGTTAAGAGGACGTGAGGACAGGCAGTCCCGTTAAGAGGCGGGTTAAACAGTCATCAGCGTGACATCATTGTCCCAAACACTATCTTGCGCTAGTTTGCGGCTAACAGCCTGCTGATAAAACAGGATATGCTGTGTGTTGGCTGCTGAGGGCAACCAGAAAGAACCAGGATGGGGGGGCGAGAGAGGAGGGAAGAGGGGTGGGGGCGAGAGAGGAGGGAAGGGGGGCGAGAGAGGAGGGAAGAAGGGGGGTGAGAGAGGAGGGAAGAAGGGGGACGTGAGAGAGGAGGGAAGAAGGGGGGACGTGAGAGAGGAGGGAAGAAGGGGGGACGTGTGAATGTATGGAGTGGATTGTAATGGTGTTAGAGTAGAGAGGGAAGGAGGAAAGAGCTGAAATAGCAGTAGACCTGGGTGCAAATACATGTGCATTTGAGTATTTATTTAAATACTTTTTTCTGTGTATTTGAGTATTTTCAAATAAACAGCCCAAAACAAGTACTTTTATTTGAGGATTTGAATGGTTATTTGTAAAAAAAAAAAAAGTAAAAAAATGTAGACCAAAATGTATGTGATAGTACTTTCACATTTTTTGAAATGCATGGGTTAAAT
>NW_026281670.1:0-2500 GCF_023373465.1 Oncorhynchus keta
TCTGTCCCTCACACAAGGTTACCCATCTGTCCCTCACACAAGGTTATCTATCTTTCCCTCACATAAGGTTATCCATCTGTCCCTCACATAAGGTTATCTATCTTTCCCTCACATAAGGTTATCCATCTTTCCCTCACATAAGGTTATCCATCTGTCCCTCACATAAGGTTAACCATCTTTCCCTCACACAAGGTTATCCATCTGTCCCTCACACAAGGTTATCCATCTGCCCCTCACACAAGGTTACCCATCTGTCCCTCACACAAGGTTATCCATCTGTCCCTCACACAAGGTTATCCATCTGTCCCTCACATAAGGTTATCCATCTGCCCCTCACACAAGGTTACCCATCTGTCCCTCACACAAGGTTACCCATCTTTCCCTCACACAAGGTTATCCATCTGCCCCTCACACAAGGTTACCCATCTGTCCCTCACACAAGGTTATCTATCTTTCCCTCACACAAGGTTATCCATCTTTCCTTAACATTACATTTACATTTACATTTAAGTCATTTAGCAGACGCTCTTATCCAGAGCGACTTACAAATTGGTGCATTCACCTTATGACATCCAGTGGAACAGTCACTTTACAATAGTGCATCTAAATCTTTTAAGGGGGTGAGAAGGATTACTTTATCCTATCCTAGGTATTCCTTAAAGAGGTGGGGTTTCAGGTGTCTCCGGAAGGTGGTGATTGACTCCGCTGTCCTGGCGTCGTGAGGGGAGTTTGTTCCCACCATTGGGGGCCAGAGCAGCGAACAGTTTTGACTGGGCTGGCGGGAACTGTACTTCCTCAGTGGTAGGGAGGCGAGCAGGCCAGAGGTGGATGAACGCAGTGCCCTTGTTTGGGTGTAGGGCCTGATCAGAGCCTGGAGGTACTGAGGTGCCGTTCCCCTCACAGCTCCGTAGGCAAGCACCATGGTCTTGTAGCGGATGCGAGCTTCAACTGGAAGCCAGTGGAAAGCGGAGGAGCGGGGTGACGTGAAGAGAACTTGGGAAGGTTGAACACCAGACGGGCTGCGGCGTTCTGGATGAGTTGTAGGGGTTTAATGGCACAGGCAGGAGCCCAGCCAACAGCGAGTTGCAGTAATCAAGCGGGAGATGACAAGTGCCTGGATTAGGACCTGCGCCGCTTCCTGTGAGCAGGGTCGTACTCTGCGGATGTTGTAGAGCATGAACCTACAGGAACGGGACACCGCCTTGATGTTAGTTGAGAACGACAGGGTGTTGTCAGGATCACGCCAAGGTTCTTAGCGCTCTGGGAGGAGGACACAATGGAGTTGTCAACCGTGATGGCGAGATCATGGAGCGGGCAGTCCTTCCCGGGAGGAAAGAGCAGCTCCGTCTTGCGAGGTTCAGCAGGGTGGTGATCCGTCATCACACTGATATGTCTGCCAGACATGCAGAGATGCGATTCGCCACCTGGAAGGGGAAAGGAGAAGATTAATTGTGTGTCGTCTGCATAGCAATGATAGGAGAGAATCATGTGAGGAGGTTATGACAGAGCCAAGTGACTTGGTGTATAGCGAGAATAGGAGGGCCTAGAACAGAGCCCTGGGGACACCAGTGGTGAGCGCGTGGTGAGGAGACAGATTCTCGCCCGCCACCTGGTAGGAGCGACCTGTCAGGTAGGACGCAATCAAGCGTGGGCCGCGCCGGAGATGCCCAACTCGGAGAGGGTGGGAGAGGAGGATCTGATGGTTCACAGTATCGAAGGCAGCCGATAGGTCTAGAAGGATGAGAGCAGAGGAGAGAGAGTTAGCTTTAGCAGTGCGGAGCGCCTCCGTGATACAGAGAAGAGCAGTCTCAGTTGAATGACTAGTCTTGAAACCCTGACTGATTTGGATCAAGAAGGTCATTCTGGAGAGATACCGGGAGAGCTGGCCAAGACAGCACGTTCAAAGAGTTTTGGAGAGAAAAGAAAAAAGGGATACTGGTCTGTAGTTGTTGACATCAGAGGGATCGAGTGTAGGTTTTTCCAGAAGGGTGCAACTCTCGCTTTCTTGAAGGCGGAAGGACGTAGCCAGCGGTCAGGGATGAGTTGATGGCGAGGTGAGGTAAGGGAGAAGGTCTCGGAAATGGTCTGGAGAAGAGAGGAGGGGATAGGGTCAGCGGGCAGGTTGTTGGGCGGCCGGCCATCACAAGGCAGGAGATTTCATCTGGAGAGAGGGGAGAAAGAGGTCAGAGCACAGGGTAGGGCAGTGTGAGCAGAACCAGCTGTGTCGTTAGAAGGAAAATGTGAGAGGGGAGAGTGAAAGGATGCCAGGTCCGCAGGGAGGCGGGATTTTCCTCCATTTCCGCTCGGCTGCCCGGGCCCTGTTCTGTGAGCTGCAATGAGTCGTCAAGCCACGGAGCGGGGGGAGGACCGAGCCGGCCTGGAGGATAAGGGACATAGAGAGTCAAAGGATGCAGAAGGGAGGGGGAGGAGGTTGAGGAGGCAGAATCAGGAGATAGGTTGGAGAGGTTTGAGCAGAGGAAGAGATGATAGGATGGAAAGG
>NW_026281670.1:7500-18955 GCF_023373465.1 Oncorhynchus keta
GGATAAGAGGACAGAATAGGATAGTATAGGAGGACAGAATAGGACAGGATAGGATAGGTGGACAGGATAGGATAGTATAGGTTAGCAGGAAAGAACTGGATAGGATAGGAGGACAGGATAGAACAGGATAGGAGGACAGAATAGGACAGGATAAGAGGACAGAATAGGATAGTATAGGTAAGCAGGACAGAACTGGATAGGATAGGAGGACAAGATAGGACAGGATAAGAGGACAGAACGGGATATGATAGGAGGACAGAACAGAAAAGACAGGAGGATAGGATAGGATAGGATAGGATAGGATAGGAGGACAGGGCAGGACAGGATAGGAGGACAGGATAGCAGGACAGGATAGGATAGGATGACAGGAGAGGATAGGAGGACAGGACAGGATGGGGAGGACAGGAGAGGATAGGATGACAGGAGAGGATAGGATAGGAGGACAGGACAGGATAGGATAGGATAGGAGGACAGGATAGGATAGGATGACAGGACAGGATAGGATAGGAGGACAGGATAGGACAGGATAGGAGGACATGATAGGATAGGATGACAGGAGAGGATAGGATAGGAGGACAGGATAGGATAGGATGACAGGAGAGGATAGGAGGACAGGATAGGACAGGATAGGAGGACAGGATAGGATAGGATGACAGGAGAGGATATGAGGACAGGATAGGACAGGATAGGAGGACAGGATAGGATAGGATGACAGAGGAGGATAGGATGACAGGAGAGGATAGGATAGGAGGACAGGATAGGACAGGATAGGAGGACAGGATAGGATAGGATGACAGGAGAGGATAGGATAGGAGGACAGGATAGGATAGGATGACAGGAGAGGATAGGAGGACAGGATAGGACAGGATAGGAGGACATGATAGGATAGGATGACAGGAGAGGATAGGATGACAGGAGAGGATAGGATAGGAGGACAGGATAGGATAGGATAGGATGACAGGAGAGGATAGGATAGGAGGACAGGACTGGACAGGATAGGATAGGATGACAGGATAGGATAGGATGACAGGAGAGGGTAGGATAGGAGGACAGGATAGGATAGGATGACAGGAGAGGATAGGATAGGAGGACAGGATAAAGATAGGATGACAGGAGAGGATAGGATAGGAGGACAGGACAGGATAGGAGGACAGGAGAGGATAGGATAGGATAGGATAGGATGACAGGATAGGATAGGAGGACAGGACAGGACAGGACAGGATAGGAGGACAGGATAGGATAGGATATGAGGACAGGACAGGACAGGAGGACAGGATAGGATAGGATGACAGGAGAGGAGAGGATAGGAGGACAGGATAGGATAGGATGACAGGACAGGATAGGATAGGAGGACAGGAGAGGATAGGAGGACAGGATAGGATAGGATAGGAGGACAGGAGAGGATAGGATAGGAGGACAGGATAGGATAGGATAGGATAGGAGGAGGACAGGAGAGGATAGGAGGACAGGAGAGGATAGGAGGACAGGAGAGGATAGGATAGGAGGACAGGATAGGATAGGAGGACAGGATAGGATAGGAGGACAGGATAGGATAGGATAGGAGGACAGGAGAGGATAGGATGACAGGAGAGGATAGGAGGACAGGATAGGATAGGATGACAGGAGAGGATAGGAGGACAGGACAGGACAGGATAGGAGGACAGGAGAGGATAGGATAGGAGGACAGGATAGGATAGGAGGACAGGATAGGATAGGATAGGATAGGAGGACAGGATAGGATAGGATGACAGGAGAGGATAGGATAGGAGGACAGGAGAGGATAGGATAGGATGACAGGAGAGGATAGGATAGGAGGACAGGATAGGAGGACAGGATAGGATAGGATAGGATAGGAGGACAGGATAGGATAGGAGGACAGGAGAGGATGACAGGAGAGGATAGGATAGGAGGACAGGATAGGATAGGAGGACAGGACAGGATAGGATAGGAGGACAGGAGAGGATAGGATAGGAGGACAGGAGAGGATAGGATAGGAGGACAGGAGAGGATAGGATGACAGGAGAGGACAGGATAGGAGGACAGGATAGGATAGGATGACAGGACAGGATAGGATAGGAGGACAGGAGAGGATAGGATAGGAGGACAGGATAGGATAGGAGGACAGGATAGGATAGGATGACAGGAGAGGATATGATAGGATTACAGGAGAGGATAGGACAGGATAGGAGGACAGGATAGGATAGGAGGACAGGATAGGATAGGATGACAGGAGAGGATAGGATAGGAGGACAGGAGAGAATAGGATAGGAGGACAGGATAGGATAGGATGACAGGAGAGGATGACAGGAGAGGATAGGATAGGAGGACAGGATAGGATAGGATGACAGGATAGGATAGGAGGACAGGACAGGATAGGAGGACAGGATAGGATAGGATGACAGGAGAGGATTTGATAGGAGGACAGAACAGAAAAGACAGGATGATAGGATAGGATAGGATAGGATAGGATAGGAGGACAGGGCAGGATAGGATGACAGGAGAGGATAGGAGGACAGGACAGGACAGGATATGAGGACAGGAGAGGATAGGATGACAGGAGAGGATAGGATAGGAGGACAGGATAGGATAGGATGACAGGAGAGGATAGGATGACAGGACAGGACAGGATAGGAGGACAGGATAGGATAGGATGACAGGAGAGGATAGGATGACAGGAGAGGATAGGATGACAGGAGAGGATAGGATGACAGGAGAGGATAGGATGACAGGAGAGGACAGGATAGTGAATCTGTAGAAGAGGACAGGACAGGGTAGTAGAGCTGTAGAAGAGGATAGGACAGTAGAGCTGTAGAAGAGGACAGGACAAGACAGGACAGGGTAGTAGAGCTGTAGAAGATGACAGGACAGGACAGGACAGTGAAGCTGTAGAAGAGGACAGGACAGGACAGTGAAGCTGTAGAAGAGGACAGGACAGGGTCGGACAGGACAGGGTAGGACAGGACAGTGAAGCTGTAGTAGAGGATAGGACAGGACAGTGTAGTAGAGCTGTAGAAGAGGACAGGACAGGGTAGTAGAGCTGTAGAAGAGGACAGGACAGGGTAGTAGAGCTGTAGAAGATGACAGGACAGGACAGGACAGTGAAGCTGTAGAAGAGGACAGGACAGGACAGCGAAGCTGTAGAAGATGATAGGACAGGACAGTGAAGCTGTAGAAGAAGACAGGACAGGACAGTGAAGCTGTAGAAGAGGACAGGGCAGGACAGTGAAGCTGTAGAAGAGGATAGGACAGGACAGTGAAGCTGTAGAAGAGGATAGGACAGTAGAGCTGTAGAAGAGGACAGGACAGGACAGTGAAGCTGTAGAAGAGGACAGGACAGTAGAGCTGTAGAAAGAGGATATGATAGGACAGGACAGCGAAGCTGTAGAAGAGGGTAGGACAGGACTGTGTAGCTGTAGAAGAGGATAGGACAGGACAGGACAGGGTAGTAGAGCTGTAGAAGAGGACAGGACAGGACAGTAGAGCTGTAGAAGAGGATAGGACAGTAGAGCTGTAGAAGAGGACAGGACAGGGTAGTAGAGCTGTAGAAGAGGACAGGACAGGACAGGACAGGGTAGTAGAGCTGTAGAAGAGGACAGGACAGTAGAGCTGTAGAAGAGGATAGGACAGTAGAGCTGTAGAAGAGGACAGGACAGGGTAGTAGAGCTGTAGAAGAGGACAGGACAGGACAGGGTAGTAGAGCTGTAGAAGAGGATAGGACAGTAGAGCTGTAGAAGAGGACAGGACAGGACAGGACAGGGTAGTAGAGCTATAGAAGAGGACAGGACAGGACAGGGTAGTAGAGCTATAGAAGAGGACAGGACAGGACAGGGTAGTAGAGCTATAGAAGAGGACAGGACCTGACAGGAGAGTGTAGTAGAGCTGTAGAAGAGGATAGGACAGGACAGTGAAGCTGTAGAAGAGGACAGGACAGTGTAGTAGAGCTGTAGAAGAGGACAGGACAGGACAGTGTAGTAGAGCCATGACAAGTGGATGATAGCGGGAAACAACATGCGTGTGGAGCTCAGAGGGCAGACGTGAGACAGGACAAAGGACCTAGTAGAGGTGAATGGGACAGATCTGTGAAGTTGAGAAAGCCTTGACTAGGAAATTAAAAGATGGGAGTTCAAGGAAAACGGGTGATCTCACCTTGACAAGACAAAGCCTCTCGAATCAGAACATGTCAGCAGAGAGCCGGCTCCAATTGAAATGACATACTCAGACAGGAAGGTGCCACTGGGGATCAGGAGGCTGGTCAGGTGGTACACTAAGGTCATTCTTACCATGGTGCGCTGAGAGGGTCACAGTGTTTCTGTGTATCAGTATTGATTCTGTCCCTCTCCTAACCCGGGCTCCAACCAGAGCCACTTTGCTCGCATCGCCAACTGTCTTCCCAGGAAGCATCGTTAGCTATCGCTCCTCAAAAGCCGCGGGGACGTGCAGAGCAAGAAAAACAACTACATCAAGGTCTCTTAGTGAGTGACATCACCGATTGAAACGCTACTAGCGCGCATCGCTAACTTGCCAGCCATTTCACTACACTTACACTCACCTAACTCCCTTTCACATCCTTCTCTGCAGCAAACGGGCAGATCCCAACTGAGTGATCCGGGTCAACAGCATCAATGTAACAGCACTGCTTTCATCCCTCTCCTCACCCAACCTGGGCTTGAACCAGGGATATTCTGCACAGATCAACAACAGTCGCCATTGAAGCATCATTAACAATAGCTCCACAAAAGCCAACTACTTCAATGGCTCAGAGCGAGTTTAACGTCGCCGAATGAAACACTAACTAGCGCACACCGCTAACTAGCTAGCCATTTCACACTGGTTACATCTGCACCCCATACGATACACAGTACAATGGAATCCTTATCTTTCAGATCCCCCTCTCCTTCCGCTGCAGCCCAACCCCAGGCCCCCTGTCCTCAGAAGTTCCCCAGGGGTTCACCAGAGGCTGTGGATACACAGTGGACCTCTAGAAACACCCAAGGGACAGCTGGAGGGGTGGATATGTATTAATCTGCACTGTGCAGATGGCTATGAGCACTACTGACCCCCACAGAGCTTTACCATGGAGCTATGAGCACTACTGACCCCACAGAGCTTTACCATGGAGCTATGAGCACTACTGACCCCACAGAGCTTTACCATGGAGCTATGAGCACTACTGACCAACACAGAGCTTTACCATGGAGCTATGAGCACTACTGATCCCACAGAGCTTTACCATGGAGCTATGAGCACTACTGACCCCCACAGAGCTTTACCATGGAGCTATGAGCACTACTGACCCCACAGAGCTTTACCATGGAGCTATGAGCACTACTGACCCCACAGAGCTTTACCATGGAGCTATGAGCACTACTGACCCCACAGAGCTTTACCATGGAGCTATGAGCACTACTGACCCCACAGAGCTTTACCATGGAGCTATGAGCACTACTGACCAACACAGAGCTTTACCATGGAGCTATGAGCACTACTGACCCCACAGAGCTTTACCATAGAGCTATGAGCACTACTGACCAACACAGAGCTTTACCATGGAGCTATGAGCACTACTGATCCCACAGAGCTTTACCATGGAGCTATGAGCACTACTGACCAACACAGAGCTTTACCATGGAGCTATGAGCACTACTGACCCCACAGAGCTTTACCATGGAGCTATGAGCACTACTGATCCCACAGAGCTTTACCATGGAGCTATGAGCACTACTGACCAACACAGAGCTTTACCATGGCTATGAGCACTACTGACCCCCACAGAGCTTTACCATGGAGCTATGAGCACTACTGACCCCACAGAGCTTTACCATGGAGCTATGAGCACTACTGACCCCACAGAGCTTTACCATGGAGCTATGAGCACTACTGATCCCACAGAGCTTTACCATGGAGCTATGAGCACTACTGAACCCCACAGAGCTTTACCATGGAGCTATGAGCACTACTGACCCCACAGAGCTTTACCATGGCTATGAGCACTACTGACCCCACAGAGCTTTACCATGGAGCTATGAGCACTACTGACCCAACAGAGCTTTACCATGGAGCTATGAGCACTACTGACCCCACAGAGCTTTACCATGGAGCTATGAGCACTACTGACCCCCACAGAGCTTTACCATGGACCTATGAGCACTACTGACTCCCACAGAGCTTTACCATGGAACTATGAGCACTACTGACCCCCACAGAGCTTTACCATGGAGCTATGAGCACTACTAACCCCACAGAGCTTTACCATGGAGCTATGAGCACTACTGACCCCACAGAGCTTTACCATGGAGCTATGGCACTACTGACCCCACAGAGCTTTACCATGGAGCTATGAGCACTACTGACCCCACAGAGCTTTACCATGGAGCTATGAGCACTACTGACCCCCACAGAGCTTTACCATGGACCTATGAGCACTACTGACTCCCACAGAGCTTTACCATGGCTATGAGCACTACTGACCCCACAGAGCTTTACCATGGAGCTATGAGCACTACTGACCCCCACAGAGCTTTACCATGGAGCTATGAGCACTACTGACCCCACAGAGCTTTACCATGGAGCTATGAGGCACTACTGACCCCACAGAGCTTTACCATGGAGCTATGAGCACTACTGACCCCCACAGAGCTTTACCATGGCTATGAGGACTACTGACCCCCACAGAGCTTTACCATGGAGCTATGAGCACTACTGACCCCACAGAGCTTTACCATGGAGTTATGAGCACTACTGACCCCACAGAGCTTTACCATGGAGCTATGAGCACTACTGACCCCCACAGAGCTTTACCATGGCTATGAGGACTACTGACCCCCACAGAGCTTTACCATGGAGCTATGAGCACTACTGACCCCACAGAGCTTTACCATGGCTATGAGCACTACTGACCCCACAGAGCTTTACCATGGCTATGAGCACTACTGACCCCCACAGAGCTTTACCATGGAGCTATGAGCACTACTGACCCCACCGAGCTTTACCATGGAGCTATGAGCACTACTGACCCCACAGAGCTTTACCATGGAGCTATGAGCACTACTGACCCCCACAGAGCTTTACCATGGAGCTATGAGCACTACTGACCCCACAGAGCTTTACCATGGCTATGAGCACTACTGACCCCACAGAGCTTTACCATGGCTATGAGCACTACTGACCCCCACAGAGCTTTACCATGGAGCTATGAGCACTACTGACCCCACAGAGCTTTACCATGGAGCTATGAGCACTACTGACCCCACAGAGCTTTACCATGGAGCTATGAGCACTACTGACCCCCACAGAGCTTTACCATGGAGCTATGAGCACTACTGACCCCACAGAGCTTTACCATGGAGCTATGAGCACTACTGACCAACACAGAGCTTTACCATGGAGCTATGAGCACTACTGACCCCACAGAGCTTTACCATGGAGCTATGAGCACTCCTGACCCCACAGAGCTTTACCATGGAGCTATGAGCACTACTGACCCCCACAGAGCTTTACCATGGAGCTATGAGCACTACTGACCCACACAGAGCTTTACCATGGAACTATGAGCACTACTGACCCCACAGAGCTTTACCATGGAGCTATGAGCACTACTAACCCCACAGAGCTTTACCATGGAGCTATGAGCACTACTGACCCCACAGAGCTTTACCATGGAGCTATGAGCACTACTGACCCCACAGAGCTTTACCATGGAGCTATGAGCACTACTGACCCCACAGAGCTTTACCATGGAGCTATGAGCACTACTGACCCCCACAGAGCTTTACCATGGACCTATGAGCACTACTGACTCCCACAGAGCTTTACCATGGCTATGAGCACTACTGACCCCCACAGAGCTTTACCATGGAGCTATGAGCACTACTGACCCCCACAGAGCTTTACCATGGAGCTATGAGCACTACTGACCCCACAGAGCTTTACCATGGAGCTATGAGCACTACTGACCCCACAGAGCTTTACCATGGAGCTATGAGCACTACTGACCCCCACAGAGCTTTACCATGGCTATGAGGACTACTGACCCCCACAGAGCTTTACCATGGAGCTATGAGCACTACTGACCCCACAGAGCTTTACCATGGAGTTATGAGCACTACTGACCCCACAGAGCTTTACCATGGAGCTATGAGCACTACTGACCCCCACAGAGCTTTACCATGGCTATGAGGACTACTGACCCCACAGAGCTTTACCATGGAGCTATGAGCACTACTGACCCCACAGAGCTTTACCATGGCTATGAGCACTACTGACCCCACAGAGCTTTACCATGGCTATGAGCACTACTGACCCCCACAGAGCTTTACCATGGAGCTATGAGCACTACTGACCCCACCGAGCTTTACCATGGAGCTATGAGCACTACTGACCCCACAGAGCTTTACCATGGAGCTATGAGCACTACTGACCCCCACAGAGCTTTACCATGGAGCTATGAGCACTACTGACCCCACAGAGCTTTACCATGGCTATGAGCACTACTGACCCCACAGAGCTTTACCATGGCTATGAGCACTACTGACCCCCACAGAGCTTTACCATGGAGCTATGAGCACTACTGACCCCACAGAGCTTTACCATGGAGCTATGAGCACTACTGACCCCACAGAGCTTTACCATGGAGCTATGAGCACTACTGACCCCCACAGAGCTTTACCATGGAGCTATGAGCACTACTGACCCCACAGAGCTTTACCATGGAGCTATGAGCACTACTGACCCCCACAGAGCTTTACCATGGAGCTATGAGCACTACTGACCCCACAGAGCTTTACCATGGAGCTATGAGCACTCCTGACCCCACAGAGCTTTACCATGGAGCTATGAGCACTACTGACCCCCACAGAGCTTTACCATGGAGCTATGAGCACTACTGACCCCACAGAGCTTTACCATGGAGCTATGAGCACTACTGACCCCACAGAGCTTTACCATGGAGCTATGAGCACTACTGACCCCCACAGAGCTTTACCATGGAGCTATGTTCTCCCACCGGCTTTGTTCTTTGTCATGGTAGTAATGTAGGCTACGCTGTTACTACGTTCGCTACGTTGTTACTACGTTCGCTGCGCTGTTACTCCTCGCCGTTGTCATGGTAGCAATGTAGGCTACGCTGTTACTACGTTCGCTACGTTGTTACCACGTTCGCTGCGCTGTTACTCCTCGCCGTTGTCATGGTAGCAACGTAGGCCATGCCGTTACTCCTCGCTGTTGTCATGGTAGCAACCTAAGTACACTGTTACTCCTCGCCGTTGTCATGGTAGCAACGTAGGCTACGCTGTTACTCCTCGCCGTTGTCATGGTAGCAACGTAGGCTACGCCGTTACTCCTCGCTGTTGTCATAGTAGCAACGTAGGCTACACTGTTACTCCTTGCCGTTGTCATGGTAGCAACGTAGGCTACGCCGTTACTCCTCGCTGTTGTCATAGTAGCAACGTAGGCTACACTGTTACTCCTTGCCGTTGTCATGGTAGCAACGTAGGCTACGCTGTTACTCCTCGCTGTTGTCATAGTAGCAACGTAGGCTACGCCGTTACTCCTCGCTGTTGTCATAGTAGCAACGTAGGCTACACTGTTACTCCTTGCCGTTGTCATGGTAGCAACGTAGGCTACGCTGTTACTCCTCGCCGCTCCAGACAGGGCAGGCCGCTGACAAAAGGAAACAGCAACACACTTCAGGGATTCAAACAGTCACACCTGGGACAATCTGTGGTCCGTAAGGGCTGTGGGCTGCTAAGCTGCTAAGGAAACCTGGCAAGATGGATAACTAGCTAACATTAGTTAGAAGCTAGGATAGCATCTGAGCCAACCGGGGAAATAGTAGTTACTTCTCTGGAGCAAAACAAACCTGCTGTTGTTTCTAGCCTTTGACGGAAAAACTAATTAAACAAATTACAAATGATGGCTTTAAAGGTTCAAAGTAATCTGTTTGAAGGGTTAGGAGAGGACCAGGAAAAATGCATGAATGCAGTTCATGTGGACCTTTTTGGGCACCAGTATTGTTTGATTGATGGGTGGATTGAGTGGTGCTGATAATTCATAAATATCAATTACTACACTGTGCTTTGTGTTGCTGGCAGCACCAGCTCCCTCCCTTACTGCAAGTTTCCTGTTGGTAAACACCTGCCATGCTGCTGTAGGACAGGGAGCTAGCTGTGTGCTGTGTATTGCTAGCTTGAGCTATACTGTTCTGTGTTACACTGAAGGACTGGGAGCTGTGTTGAGCTGTGTTGTTGCCCTGTAAACACAAAGCAAGTTGTTGTGGGACTGGGGAACTGTGAGCTGTGTTGATGTCCTGTAAACACTAGGAGCTGTGTTGATGTCCTGTAAACACTAGGAGCTGTGTTGATGTCCTGTAAACACTAGGAGCTGTGTTGATGTCCTGTAAACACTAGGAGCTGTGTTGATGTCCTGTAAACACTAGGAGATGTGTTGATGTCCTGTAAACACTAGAAGCTGTGTTGATGCCCTGTAAACACTAGAAGCTGTGTTGATGCCCTAGGAGATGTGTTGATGTCTTGTAAACACTAGAAGCTGTGTTGATGCCCTGTAAACACTAGAAGCTGTGTTGATGCCCTAGGAGATGTGTTGATGTCCTGTAAACACTAGGAGCTGTGTTGATGTCCTGTAAACACTAGGAGATGTGTTGATGTCCTGTAAACACTAGAAGCTGTGTTGATGCCCTGTAAACACTAGAAGCTGTGTTGATGCCCTAGGAGATGTGTTGATGTCCTGTAAACACTAGGAGCTGTGTTGATGTCCTGTAAACACTAGGAGCTGTGTTGATGTCCTGTAAACACTAGGAGATGTGTTGATGTCCTGTAAACACTAGAAGCTGTGTTGATGCCCTGTAAACACTAGAAGCTGTGTTGATGCCCTAGGAGATGTGTTGATGTCTTGTAAACACTAGAAGCTGTGTTGATGCCCTGTAAACACTAGAAGCTGTGTTGATGCCCTAGGAGATGTGTTGATGTCCTGTAAACACTAGGAGCTGTGTTGATGTCCTGTAAACACTAGGAGATGTGTTGATGTCCTGTAAACACTAGAAGCTGTGTTGATGCCCTGTAAACACTAGAAGCTGTGTTGATGCCCTAGGAGATGTGTTGATGTCCTGTAAACACTAGGAGCTGTGTTGATGTCCTGTAAACACTAGGAGCTGTGTTGATGCCCTCGGAGATGTGTTGATGTCCTGTAAACACTAGAAGCTGTGTTGATGTCCTGTAAACACTAGGAGCTGTGTTGATGTCCTGTAAACACTAGGAGCTGTGTTGATATCCTGTAAACACTAGGAGCTGTGTTGATGTCCTGTAAACACTAGGAGCTGTGTTGATGTCCTGTAAACACTAGGAGCTGTGTTGATGTCCTGTAAACACTAGAAGCTGTGTTGATGTCCTGTAAACACTAGGAGCTGTGTTGAGCAGCATGTAACTGGAACGAAGTACACTTT
>NW_026281671.1:0-3364 GCF_023373465.1 Oncorhynchus keta
CTGAGGTCTCCATCCAACTCCTGCTGGGTCTCCATCCAACTCCTGCTGGGGACTCCATCCAACTCGCTGAGGTCTCATCAACTCCTGCTGAGGTCTCCATCCAACTCCTGCTGAGGTCTCCATCCAACTCCTGCTGAGGTCTCCATCCAACTCCTGCTGAGGTCTCCATCCAACTCCTGCTGAGGATCTCCATCCAACTCCTGCTGAGGACTCCATCCAACTCCTGCTGAGGTCTCCATCCAACTCCTGCTGAGGTCTCCATCCAACTCCTGCTGAGGACTCCATCCAACTCCTGCTGAGGTCTCCATCCAACTCCTGCTGAGGACTCCATCCAACTCCTGCTGAGGTCTCCATCCAACTCCTGCTGAGGTCTCCATCCAACTCCTGCTGAGGTCTCCATCCAACTCCTGCTGAGGTCTCCATCCAACTCCTGCTGAGGACTCCATCCAACTCCTGCTGAGGACTCCATCCAACTCCTGCTGAGGACTCCATCCAACTCCTGCTGAGGTCTCCATCCAACTCCTGCTGAGGTCTCCATCCAACTCCTGCTGAGGTCTCCATCCAACTCCTGCTGAGGTCTCCATCCAACTCCTGCTGAGGTCTCCATCCAACTCCTGCTGAGGTCTCCATCCAACTCCTGCTGAGGTCTCCATCCAACTCCTGCTGAGGTCTCCATCCAACTCCTGCTGAGGTCTCCATCCAACTCCTGCTGAGGTCTCCATCCAACTCCTGCTGAGGTCTCCATCCAACTCCTGCTGAGGTCTCCATCCAACTCCTGCTGAGGTCTCCATCCAACTCCTGCTGAGGTCTCCATCCAACTCCTGCTGAGGTCTCCATCCAACTCCTGCTGAGGTCTCCATCCAACTCCTGCTGAGGTCTCCATCCAACTCCTGCTGAGGACTCCATCCAACTCCTGCTGAGGTCTCCATCCAACTCCTGCTGAGGTCTCCATCCAACTCCTGCTGAGGTCTCCATCCAACTCCTGCTGAGGTCTCCATCCAGCTCCTGCTGAGGACTCCATCCAACTCCTGCTGAGGTCTCATCCAGCTCACGCAGGGTCTCCATCCAACTCCTGCTGTGGACTCCCTTAACTCTACTGAGAGCTCCATCCAACTCCTGCTGAGGTCTCCATCCAACTCCTTTGCTGAGGTCTCCATCCAACTCCTGCTGAGTCTTCATCCAACTCCTGAGGTCTCCATCCAACTCCTGCTGAGGTCTCCATCCAACTCACTGCTGGGGACTCCATCCAACTCCTGCTGAGTCTCCAGCATCCAACTCCTGCTAAATTCTGTCCAATTCCTGCTGAGGACTCCATCCAACTCACTGAGGTCTCCATCCAACTCCTGCTGAGGACTCCAGCTCCTGAGGGTCTCCATCCCAACTCCTGCTGAGGTCTCCATCCAACTCCTGCTGAGGTCTCCATCCAACTCCTACTGAGGTCTCCATCCAACTCCTACTGTGGACTCCATCCAACTCCTACTGAGGACTCCATCCAACTCCCTGCTGAGGCAACTCCTGCAGAGGTCTCATCCAACTCCTGCTGAGGTCTCCATCCAACTCCTGCTGGAGGTCTCATCCACTCTGCTGAGGTCTCCATCCAACTCCTGCTGAGGATCCCATTCAACTTCCTGCTGAGTCTCCATCCAACTCCTGCTGAGGTCTCCATCCCCCATCCAACTCCTGCTGAGGTCTCCATCCAATTCCTGCTGAGGTCTCCATCCAATTCCTGCTGAGGTCTCCATTCAACTTCCTGCTGAGGACCTAAATCCTCAAGGAGGCTCTCCCATCCAACTCTGAAGAGGCCCCCCATCTGGAATCCCTGCTGAGGCTCCCATCTGGGTCCCTACTGAGGTTCCCATCCAACTCCTACTGAGGACTCATCCAACTTACTGAGGACTCCATCCAACTCCTGCTGAGGATCATCCAACTCCTGCTGAGGTTCTATCCAACCCTGCTGAGGTTCTATCCAACCCTGCTGAGGTTCTCATCCAACTCCTGCTGAGGTTCCCATTAACTCTGCTGAGACTTCATCCAACTCTGCTGAGGTTCTCATCCAACTCCTGCTGAGGTTCCATCCAAACTCCCAAGGAGGTTCTATCCAACTCCTGCTGAGGTCTCCATCCACCTGCTGAGGTTCTATCCAATTTCCTGCTGAGGTTCCCATCTCAATTCCTGCTGAGGTTCTCATCCACCTTCCTACTGAGGTTCTATCTAACTCCTACTGAGGTTCTATCCAACTCCTGCTGAGGTTCTATCTGTCTTCCTGCTGAGGTCTCCATCCAACTCCTGCTGAGGTCTCCATCCAACTCCTGCTGAGGTCTCCATCCAACTCCTGCTGAGGTCTCCATCCAACTCCTGCTGAGGTCTCCATCCAACTCCTGCTGAGGTCTCCATCCAACTCCTGCTGAGGTCTCCATCCAACTCCTGCTGAGGTCTCCATCCAACTCCTGCTGAGGTCTCCATCCAACTCCTGCTGAGGTCTCCATCCAACTCCTGCTGAGGTCTCCATCCAACTCCTGCTGAGGTCTCCATCCAACTCCTGCTGAGGTCTCCATCCAACTCCTGCTGAGGTCTCCATCCAACTCCTGCTGAGGTCTCCATCCAACTCCTGCTGAGGTCTCCATCCAACTCCTGCTGAGGTCTCCATCCAACTCCTGCTGAGGTCTCCATCCAACTCCTGCTGAGGTCTCCATCCAACTCCTGCTGAGGTCTCCATCCAACTCCTGCTGAGGTCTCCATCCAACTCCTGCTGAGGTCTCCATCCAACTCCTGCTGAGGTCTCCATCCAACTCCTGCTGAGGACTCCATCCAACTCCTGCTGAGGTCTCCATCCAACTCCTGCTGAGGTCTCCATCCAACTCCTGCTGAGGTCTCCATCCAACTCCTGCTGAGGTCTCCATCCAACTCCTGCTGAGGTCTCCATCCAACTCCTGCTGAGGTCTCCATCCAACTCCTGCTGAGGTCTCCATCCAACTCCTGCTGAGGTCTCCATCCAACTCCTGCTGAGGTCTCCATCCAACTCCTGCTGAGGTCTCCATCCAACTCCTGCTGAGGTCTCCATCCAACTCCTGCTGAGGTCTCCATCCAACTCCTGCTGAGGTCTCCATCCAACTCCTGCTGAGGTCTCCATCCAACTCCTGCTGAGGTCTCCATCCAACTCCTGCTGAGGTCTCCATCCAACTCCTGCTGAGGTCTCCATCCAACTCCTGCTGAGGTCTCCATCCAACTCCTGCTGAGGTCTCCATCCAACTCCTGCTGAGGTCTCCATCCAACTCCTGCTGAGGTCTCCATCCAACTCCTGCTGAGGTCTCCATCCAACTCCTGCTGAGGTCTCCATCCAACTCCTGCTGAGGTCTCCATCCAA